>NC_138511.1:31855112-31910112 GCF_964252035.2 Podarcis erhardii
CAGTCATTCAAAAAGCTACAGTTCCATAATGCAGCAGGTACTTGCGCTGTGAGAACAACATTAGAAAACAGGACAAAGGTGCTAACACAATATTCCCCATGTCTGGATGCACCCTGGCTCAGACCATTTGTTCCTCTAGCACATTATTTTTTTATTTCAGGCACATCCAGTTGGGTCTTAGATTGTGGGTTTTTTCTGCAACAAGTTCTGAACACAATAATAGCACATGAGAGGTGGATTTGTTCCATTTTAGATTGGAGAAGTGTTGCAGATAAATTCTGCCATTTTAATTGCTGTTGGGGGCCCGCGTTTCATGTAAAAAAAGCTAGGGCAAAAAATAGTCTGGGGCAGTTGTGGTATAAAAGTTATCGGATATGTACTGATTGGAAGTGGAGCAGTGTGACTGCCGCAAAACTTTTTCAGGCGCAGAGCAGGATTGCGTGTGATGGCTCTGATAGCACCCAGAGCACAAATCATCAAGGATGTGCAATAAAAAGGATGTCTAGAGAGAGCCCTCTGACTGGCAGCAGTTGCAGGGAAAGATCTTTTTGACGTTCTGCACACAAAGCGCATGCCCTACCAATGAGCTACTAAGTACCGACTTTTGGAAATTTTGGAGAAGTTAGCCTGTGAAAAATATATATGTGGTACAGTTTTTCACATGATCTAGTCCTCCCAAACTCTAAATGTGGAGATGGCATGTTTGAACACACCAAAATGTTGAAAATTGTCTCCTTAGCGTGAATCGATTCCCTCAATGTATTGGCTTTCCATATGGAAATAACTTTTGACGGCTATCGGTATGCAGGCAAAAAAAAAGCAAGTTTTCTGCAATTGTATCGGAGAATTTCATTTCATGAGTGTGAATGGTTGTTTTGCAAATCCTGCAAGCACTCATTCTAAGATGAGTCAGAACCTCTAAACTTAGTCAAGTTTTAATTCTGCATATTGAGGATGGAAATTTGGTATCATTGAGATCTTAAGTGAGAAAAATTATGTGGTTTACTTTGGTGTTTGAATTGAATTTTATGTCTGACTGAATTTAGAGTGTTGTTTTTTCTTTACAGGTTGGACAAAAAAGTAAGTCAAGTTAAGGCTTGAGGCATTTTTAGATTTCAGTGCATGCAGGTTTAAATCTTTGTAGGGCAAAAATATCATTGTATCACAGAGCTGGAAGGTTCTGATGACCAAAAAATTCCAACCAGTTCAGATCCTTTCTTAAGGCACAATTCTTTGAGCTACACAAGTATTCTGTGCAAATTTGTGCACATAATCGGCACCGCAGTGTACTACTGGCAGAGGCTAGGCAAACACACACATAAACACATTGCTAATATTCCTACAGATCAAAATAGCTCCAGGTGGCCAAGTCAAGAATGTAAGTCACACTATCAAACTGAGAATCCCTCCTTTTATTTCACAGAACATAAGTTTAGATGGGAACTTTTTCTGCCTTAGCCCTTTGGGTGATATCCAGTGATAGTCATACTCATACCCTTTGAAAATTCTACTCTGAGTATGACTAACATACCCTATGGTGCTGAATAAGAAGCACACAAAAAAGAAAGTGCATTAGTGCATGCGTGAATAAAGCATTTATAAAAGGGGTTGTGGGGAGTTACAGTATTGCGGGGGGTTTTATTTTGATTTTGATTAAGTATTCTGTGTTTTTATATTGTGATTTTATCTTGTGAACCAGCCTGAGACCTGCAGGTATAGGGTGGCATACAAATTTGGTAAATAATAATCATACACCACCTTGTGTCAGGAATTGAACTCAGGACATTGGGTGGCAGGCATAGGTAGGGCGTGGTGAATAAATGTGCCCAGTTCCTGAGGAGGAAGAAGAAGAGTTTGGATTTGATAGCCTGTTTTATCACTACCCTAAAGGGATGCGGGTGGCGCTGTGGGTTAAACCACTGAACCTAGGACTTGCCGATCAGAAGGTCGGCAGTTTGAATCCCCATGACAGGATGATCTCCCATTGCTTGGTCCCTTCTCCTGCCAACCTAGCAGTTCGAAAGCATGTCAAAGTGCAAGTAGATAAATAGGTACTGCTCCGGCGGGAAGGTAAACAGTGTTTCCGTGCGCTGCTCTGGTTCGCCAGAAGCGGCTTAGTCATGCTGGCCACATGACCCGGAAGCTGTACGCTGGCTCCCTCGGCCAATAAAGCGAGATGAGCGTCGCAACCCCAGAGTCGGCCATGACTGGATCTAATGGTCAGGGGTCCCTTTACTTTAAGGAGTCTCAAAGCGGCTCACAATCTCCTTTCCCTTCCTCCCCCACAACAAACCCTCTGTGAGGTGAGTGGGGCTGAGAGACTTTAGAGAAGTGTGACTAGCCCAAGGTCACCCAGCAGCTGCATGTGGAGGAGCAGGGAAGCGAACCCGGTTCCCCAGATTATAAATCTACCGCTCTTAACCACTACACTACACAGATGTATGTATGCTCGGAGTTAAAACCAAGCCTATGAGCAAGGCAGGGTGTGAATACTTACTTGCCCCACAGAATGAGATATGGCAGGCAGGGTAAGGAGTCTTTTCCATGGTGGTCCCCTAATTTTAGAATGCCTTCCTTAGAGAGGCTCACCTCTCAAGAAGGTCTGAAGCTTCTTGCTGCCTGGCAAAGACCTTTTTATTTCCACAGATGCTTCAAGATCATTTTAAGATACTCAACGTGTTACAGTCTGCTGTGGTGGTGTATGCTTCTGCGGCTGTTGGTTTTATTTAGTTAGTTTTGCACTGTGGTTGCTTTGCTTTATTTAATTTCTTGTCCACTTTTAGAGTCTTTAAACTTTTATTACAAGTTGTGAATTGGGCGATATGCAAATGGCACAAATAAAATAAATATAAAAAATGTATATAACATTGCACAGGCACCTGTCCGCCTAACCTTGATGCTTATGAAGGCTATTGTCTCACCAAGAGGGGTATAAAAGTTAAGGTACTTCCACGGTAGAGAGGAAGTTAAAATTAGTTTCTTGTGTAATTTAATGTTTAGTAGAGAACTCTGGAAATAGGACATTTTTACCTATTCAGCTATGCACAGAGCAAATGTAAGATAGAATGAAAAGCTGTGTTTGTGAATGCTATTGGTCAGGCCTTACTCATTCATGAGAGTATTAGTGTTTTTAAGGTACTGTCGTAAGAGCTATATGACTGAAATTTGGCAAAGGGTGTGCTTGTGTTTCAATATTTGCCCGTGTGTCATTATTAGTACATTTTTAAAAAGTTCCTATCTGTTTCTGAGTTGCTCTGTGCTCTTTCTATTTTGATCTTTAATTTGGCTCTTGAGTCCATGTGTGCTAGATGAAGCTCTGTGTTCCCTATAATGGGGAATCTAAATGTGGCTATAACTTTTTCGCTTTTTGGCCAAAGTGGAGAAAATTTGTAAGCATGGGAGCCCCTCTAGAGTCAATAAAGGAGACAAATAGCTCCAGGGTTTGGTTTCTTTTGCGAGGGAAATAATAATAATAATAAAAGATTCACTTTCCTTCATAATTTCTTATGGGGAGTAACAGGGAATTGTCTCTTGCTCTTTCTTATAATAAAATAATTAAATGTTGGCGTAGTGGTGTGTATTCTTGCGTGCACATCTTTCTAATGCTCTGCAGTTTCACACAGGGTTTTGGTGCCCTCTGGCAGACCTTACAGATTTACTCTTTGTCGTCTGATAGGCCACAAGTCTTCAATAGGCCTTACGATGTAATACTGTCTAGGACACTGCCTGTGGAATTCTGAACAGCCATGTGTTCCCCACCCGATTGAAGCTGAGCAGTGTAGGATTTCTTTAAAAAGCTAAAAATCTTAAATGATGCTTTTAACATTCTAAAAATAAAAGAAAATCCACTACCCTGCTAGAAAGAAAGAAAGAAAGAAAGAAAGAAAGAAAGAAAGAAAGAAAGAAAGAAAGAAATGGAGCATTTCAGTCCTCTGCAGGCAACATTTTGGACAGCCTCACTTTTTGCAAACCCCATCACCCTCAGGAAACATAGAGATGTGTATTTAAAATGCAGCTATTCTTTTTAGAAAGATAGAGTGAGGGATTAGGGTTAGGGGCCCTGATTAGACTTAGGGTGGTTTACTGACATTGTGCTTTGATTAAGGGAAGAAGAAGAGATCTTGCCTCATTATTTGGCCTGCACACAGAGCTTACATGCATTTCTGTTACAGTGGTACCTCGGGTTACAGACGCTTCAGGTTACAGACGCTTCAGGTTACAGAGTCCACTAACCCAGAAATAGTACCTCGGGTTAAGAACTTTGCTTCAGGATGAGAACAGAAATTGCGGTGTGGTGGCAGCGGAAGGCCCCATTAGCTAAAGTGGTGTCTCAGGTTAAGAACAGTTTCAGGTTAAGAACGGACCTCCGGAATGAATTAAGTTTTTAACCAGAGGTACCACTGTATTTATATCTCTTACCCTAAGTTTAGGACATTAATTCCAACTCATAATAGTGTCCTGTGTTCGAACCTCAAATGAAGCGAGTGTGCTTTCTTCTCCTCTACCACATCCTTTGGCTGGGTGAAGAGGTTCTTGGTGTCATTCAGGAATGTTAACTCTGGAAATGGGACATTACACATGCAGCAGAACAGGAGGGGGCTGGCATTCTCCATTTCACATATTTTAATGCAGGGGTGGCACCCTGTAGTCTGCAGGTATTAATGGACTCCAACTCCTATCAGCCCCTGTCAATAAGGCCAGTGGTCAAGGGCAATGCGAGTTGTCATCAAAGCAACATCTGGAAGGTTGTAGATCCTTGCTGCTGTTTTAATGGTTTATTATAAGTGACAGGAAGGAACACGCCTATGTTGTCACTTCTGTGAATTTTGCAATGCAGTTCTCCAGCCAAACAATTTGTACAAAAAATGCATATACCAGGGTCAAGTGTGCAAAAAATGTTAGTGAAAATACTATACAGAATTGCTCTATCCCCTCCCCCCCTTAGCAGTTTATAATAACTGACAGCGAGGAACCTATATATTCTGGCAAGTTTTGCACATATATGCTATAGTGAATGTTCAAAATGGCATTATTCACAAAGGAATGTTCGTGATCTCTGGTGAATGTTGTATGTGTCCCAAATTATATACTTCTGAAACTTTTCTGGCATACCTGTTACAGTTATGTAAAGGTGACTATCAGTATTTACTGGTTCATATCTGCATTTTCAGACATTTGTGAAGCC
This sequence comes from Podarcis erhardii, assembly GCF_964252035.2. NCBI lineage: Eukaryota > Metazoa > Chordata > Lepidosauria > Squamata > Lacertidae > Podarcis > Podarcis erhardii. Next base: position 31,860,298 of record NC_138511.1, read on the forward strand.
CTTCAAGAATGATTGACTGCATTTTGAACAATCACTGGCCCAGTTTGAATTTCACAGTAAACCATAGCTAAAACTCTGTTGTTTACCCAGACCTATTTGGACTTTGGAGAGTGCTGAGGGCAAACCTTGTGGTACATCTAGAAAGAAACAAATCATGAGCCTAGGTCTTGATGTCATAACAAGCCAGATTCTGGCTGGCTTCCTTGAAGCATGGTGGCAACAGTGGGAGTAGGAAACAGCACAGTCAGGATTTTTCAGCAGTGTGCCCCAGCATACAGTGAACAGTGAACAGCATACGTTCACAGTGAACCATGGTTTGTTTCTAACTATGATTTAATGTGATGCGCAAACCAGGCCCCTGTAACTTTATGTACTGAAACCACTGCAAAATTCAGGTGAGCATTCCAACAAAAGTTTTTAGCAGATTTTATTCACCCTGTAAAGACCTTGTTTTTTAGGGTCTAGCGGGACACAATGGTAGCACAGAATTGACAGTGACCTTGGGTGATCAAGTTTTAAAACTTGGGTCATGCTGCTGTTGTTTCTACTTAGATAGACCTATATGTGATACTTAAAGTTATTTTGATCCTGTCTTACACTGCCGGCATGCATGTGTGGAAGATAGAGACACACTTTTAAAGCAGCTTGTACCCAGCTTTTGAATCTACAGGCAGCTGAACAGGAAGGTGGATTTGCAATCGCAGTTTAGCATCCTTTCCACCCAAAGTGAATTTTCAGCCCTTCGCCCACCCATTCCCCTCCTTTTACAACTATTATTATTATTTATTATACTTGATAATTGTGCTACTGTTTTTCTTCCCCTGTCCTTCTCTAGCAGCAGCTCTTGTTTGCTGCAGCAATTCTGGCTGGCTCTTGAAGAGCAGGAAAAATCCACAGGAAATTCAGTGTAGGGAAAAGGGGGCATAGGAGGGATAGCAGAAGCCGCAATTGTCCTCTGGGGCAAGTTTTGCCTTCCTGAGGATATTCAGGAAGGAAATGGGAAGAGAGAACTGTGTGTGTGTGAGAATGTATAACTGTGTATGTAGGTATTCTCTCTTTCCATCTGTCTGCCTGCTTAGCTGGAAGCCTACTTCTGACCTGTCCTCAGTCCCTCTCCCACACACTTTTTACTCTATGTTCCCGTCCTCAAGATCTAGTGGCTGGTGATGATGATTGTTTAAAAGGCCCTATGGATGCACCAGCACATAGAGGACATATCTGTTTTTTAAGAAAAGCAGCCAGCAAGGCCTCCCTGACAAGGATGCTTGCCTTGTATACAAGATAGCTGTGCTGCTCGGAGGCAGAGAGATGGTTGGCGGGCAGGTGATGCAGACAGGCAAGATTATGCATCGTATTACTGAGCTCGTATCTAAGACTCATCTCAAGTTCTCGTTGGAGGGAGGACGTGGTGACGTTTTTGGCCGGGAAGAGCTGAACTTGTGAGCTGAAGTTAGGGAAGATTCCCAAAGCACTCGAAAAGCTACTTGAATGAGTTGCTTGCCCACCCTTTCTTTCCAGCAAAAGTCTTGCTTTGCTAGTTGCCTCCCCCCGAAAAAGGAAGTATCAGGTATGTGCATACATACCATTCAAGGCCTAAGAATAATGTTGCTTCCTACGAAGCCTTGCAGAGAACAACTTTTAATATCCTTTCCCTTGCATACGAGGTAATTGAAGGAACAAGCACCAATTTGCTGGAACAATTGTAAACACACCTTGATACAAATGGCATCATCGCCTTCTTCCTGATTAGAAAACTTTGCTATTAATAGACACCAAGCCCATTTCAGGTGTAATTGGGAAGAAGCTGAGTACACTCATGGGAAGAAACCTTGTTTTGTTTTGTGTGGGTTTTTTTTCCCCTGTTCGCTTTTTATTCTTATCCCTCTTTTTTCAGTTTTATAGCTGGAGACATGATTTATTGCAGCCATCCATCTTTGGGGCTCATCCATCACATCCTGGTTGCTAGGCAATCATGGCAGCAGCTGTTTGCTTTGAATCAGACAGAAAAGTTGTCAATCATCAAAGGCAGGTGAATAGCATTAGAAACACGCTATTGTCAGACGGAATAATTAATCAAAGAGAGAAAAGATAATTAAAAAGATATGACCCTTGCAAGTACTTGCTCTGGGTTGCCTGGAAAAAAAAAACACAGACAGAAAGAAAGAAAAGAATGAGAAAAACTGCCTGGTCTTTTCTCGACACTTAAGCAGCTGAGGGCTGATAAAATATGCACTCTGCAGCGCATAGTTTTTAATTAATTGAAAAAGGTTCAACATTCAAAGACGATGCTGGAGAAAAGTCTGATTATGAGCAGAAGTAATATTTATTGTTTGCCTGAAAGGCTTGACATGGACTTCTAACTTTCTGTCACCCATCTCCCCTCCGCTTGCACTCAGCTGCTTTCAACTCTACTATCTCCACCCGCAGCAAGTGGAACATGCGGGTGAGTCAGACCAGGAAGGGGGTCTCCTTAAGCTTTCATGAAACTCCAGAGTTCTGGCTCAGCTTTTCAATGTGGTTCCCCCCCCCCCCGACCTTCTCCTGCTAGCAGCTATCTGGGTTATGTTAGCTCTTGCTATCGGAAAGGTAAGCAAGGCAAGGAGAGAGAGAAAAAGAGAGAGTTTTGCGTAAGTTGAAACTCTGCTGGAGTCTCACTTGTGAACTCAGCGCAAGCAGCCTTCATTTTATATATTGACTTTCTAAAATTCACACACTACTTGATTGTAAAAGAAAACCAACCAGCAACCTCAAAGGGAGGTTTACAAAAAAAGAGAAAACAAGAAAAAAAACAACACAAGAAAAGTTCAAAACATACAAAAAGTTAAAATGCTAAAACAGGTTAAAAGTTGCACCAACTTTCTAAGCATCTGAGAAGGCTTGTTTAATCAAGTATGTTTTTAACAGGTACCAAAAAGCACAGGGAGCTCCAAGGTGTAGGTGGTGTGAAACGAAAGGACCGAGTCTTAGAAATGCAAAACGGGTGTTATGTGGCATCGATAGTAGTGCCAATTTTGCTGAAAAAAGTGGTCAGGTGGGTAAGGAGATCTTGTAGGTAAACTTCTCCCAAATTGTTAAGGGCTTTGGATACTAATAGTAACACATTGAACTTGGCTTGGTAGATCTCTGAGCACGGGTGTTATATGCCAACAAGGCCTCCCGCACTAACTGCAGCTTCTGGATCAAATGTGAAGGAAGCCATTAACTGCTTTTCGTGTAACACTAACCCATGGTTTAATAACTAAGACTTATTTAAACCATGGTTTAACATGATGTGTGAACCCAGCAGTTTAACTGTGATTTGCTAGCAAAAATAAGCCATGGTTTTGTTATAGCCTTACTGACCTTAACTATGGTTTAGCGTTATGTGCAGACATAGGCCCTGCAAAGTGATAGTGGCCTATTTGACAATGTTACATTTTTGTTTATTTTAAAAGTTGACCCCATCGTTTCAATATCCACTTCCTTTTGGTTCAAAGCCATGCCATATTGCCAACTGCAGTCACATCAACGAGGGGTGAGCTACACAACCTTGCCTGCCTAACTCTTACTCCAAAGCGGCCCCAACTTTATTTGCCTTTACACTCAAAAGTGCATGCTTCAAGTATTGTAAATTGCTTCCTGTACGTGATTTCGAGAATCCTTAGCTTCCCTGAAAGGTAGCCAGTTTTATTGTACCTTTTAATGCAGAGGGTGAGCGGAAGCAACCTAGCATGCTTGTGGCTGTGGTGAGATCCGAACGAGGGATTTCTCCTATGCTTTTGACCACTGTATATTCCACGATATTTCCATAGAATCATCATAGAATTTTACAGTTAGAAGGCACACCAGGGGTCATCTAGTCCAACCCCCTGCAATGCAGGAACCAAAGCTGAAGATTCCCTGATAGATGACCATCCAACCTCTGCTTTAAAACCTCCCATGAAGGAGAGCCCACCGCCATGCATCTCATGTCCTTTGATTATCTTGATTGGGAAGGACAAACACTTGCATGTCTTGAAAACAGTCCTGAAAAAACAATAGTTTCAGAAGAAAAAAGGTGGTAGATACTGCTTATCGGTTACATATACAGCGGTACCTTGGTTCTCAAACCTAATCCATACTGGGAGTCCATTTGACTCCCGAAACTGTTTGAAAACCAAGGCGCAGCTTCCGATTGGCTGCAGGACCTTCGTGCACTCAGTCGGAAGCTGTGGAAGCTGCGTCGGACATTTGGCTTCTGAAAAACGTTTGCAAACCAGAACACTCACTTCTGGGTTTGCGGCTTTTGGGAGCCAATTTGTCCAGGAGTCAAGCCGTTCGAGTACCAAGGTACCACTGTATTCCTATCCAGTGCGCTCCCCCCCCCAAAAAATGTTTAGGGGTACTCTCATTTTGACTCAAGAAAATCACCATTTTATACTTCAAAATAAATATAATAAATGGACAAAAGTACAAAGATTCGCAAAATGTTTAGGGGTATGCGTACCCCTGTGTCCCCCCAGAAAAAAGCACTGTTCCTATCCAAAGGTGGTGGTGGAGGTTGTTGTTTTTAAATTCTCCCTTTTCCCTTAATTTTGACATGGAAGTATGAACAGTCTATAAATGCGAAACTGCTGTTATCAGAAGGGGAGCACCTAACAATCTAGAGCTGACACAGTTCTCTGTTAGTGGTGGCAAAAAAAGAAAAGGAAAAAAGAAAAGAAAAATTAAGAACAGAAAAGATGGGTTCTGTGTTCTGGAATTGTTTTGTTCCAAAGGAAAGGACATGCATTTTGGGACTGTGATGTTCTAGAACAAGAGTCAGTCTCATTAATAAAGAAAAGAAAAAGAACAACCTTTTTTTTTTTTTAAAAAAAAAGGACAATGCTAGAATGCTTGGTGAAAGCCTCTGAAATTTCCAAATGTGATTCAGAAGTATGTGAAGCAGAATTGTATGCCATACAGAATAGTCTTTGGAAGTAAGTGCGTAGCCAGAATTATTGATAGTACATGGTGATGTACTCAGTACTGATTTGGGGTGGAAGATGGAGTTCAAAGGGTAGATACCGATAAGCAGTATGCTATGCCTACATACTAAACCCAGTACTTTTTAAAACAGTATTTAAAAAACATAATGCAGCCACCGAGACCTGCAGTTGGAAGTTCAGTGTTGGCTCTATATGCCATTTCCTGCACTTTTCCTTCAAACTGCTTACCAACTGCCTAACCCAGAGGTTTGCAACCTTTTTGAATCCATGGCCAACTCCATTCTTTCTGTGACAACCCTGTGGCTCTCAGGAGCCCAGTTATGCACTCCTTGCCTACAGAGCTGGCAACCTCTCACCCTTTTTCGAACACCCTCCCTAGTGGAGTGTTCCCTTAGCTTCCTCCCCTCTCCTTGAGAGGGGAGCTCTGACCTCTGAGCTGCCCTCCCTTGCCCCAAAGACAGGTGTCTCCTCACACTGCCCCACAGGGACCGGGACTTGTTGGTCCATACCCAACAGCAAGGGCTGGTGGACTGGTTGGCTGAGCTCCCTCACCTGGTGAGCTTGTAGCCAGGGCTGCTGCAACTGACGGGTGGTTTTAAAAGAGCATTAGATTAATGGAGGATAAGTCTATCAGTGGCAACTAGCCACGAGGCTATGTTCTATCTCTGCTGTTGGCAGGGGCAGCCCATCCCTTTTCACCACCTGAGGCAAAATGGGGATTTCTGCCTCCTGAACTTCTGCTGCCAGGACACTCCTCAAAGTGTTGTTGCTCACCTTCTCCTCCCGGGGAGTAGGCAATGCCATACGCCAGAACGGCTCCCACTCACTGTCACCGGTCGAAGATGTGGGATGGGTGGAGTACCACATCTTGCATTTCTGCCACCTGAGGCAAACGCTTCACCCTTCCTCATGGGTGGGCCGGCTCTGGTTGTTGGAGGCAGGATGCCTCAGTGTACCAGTGGCTATGACTCACAAGTGGGGAGAGCACTTTAACACTCTTGTTCTGCTCATAGGCTTCTCAATGGGCTGGCCACTGTGAGAAGAGGATGCTGAATTAAGTGGGTCCAGCAGTGTTCCTCTTATGTTGATATGTTGAAATAGCTTTCTCAAATAGTTCATTATCGCTTCTTATAGGACAGATAGAATGATTAAGTTAGAAGACTTCTCCCTCCCTTGACTTTGGGTTGGGTCACCCACATGATGTTGGCAACTCTATCATCTATCTATCTATCTATCTATCTATCTATCTATCTATCTATCATCTATCTATCTATCTATCTATCTATCTATCTATCTATCATCTATATCTATCATCTATCTATATCTATCTATCTATCTATCTATCTATCTATCTATCTATCTATCTATCTATCTATCTATCTATCTATCTATCTATCATCTATATCTATCTATCTATCTATCTATCTATCTATCTATCTATCTATCTATCTATCATCTATCTATCTATCTATCTATCTATCTATCATCTATCTCTCTATCTATCTATCTATCTATCTATCTATCTATCTATCTATCTATCTATCATCTCTATCATCATCTATCTATCTATCTATCTATCTATCTATCTATCATCTATCTATCTATCTATCTCTATCTATCATCTATCTATCTATCTATCTATCTATCTATCTATCTATCTATCATCTATCATCTATCTATCTATCACCTATCTATCTGTCTATATCTATCTATCTGGTTCCCTTAAGCAGATGTGCTATATCCTGGTCAATGAAAGTATGGAGAAGGAAACAGATTTGTGGTAGCAAGCTCTGCCTCCTGCCTCTGTGCATTAACTATACCTTGAGGGCAGAGCCTATGCATGTACTCCCCTTATGTATTCATAATCCAGGACCTTGAATATGGAGGGTTCTGCATCATTTGTTCAGGAACCTTCACATGTTCAGATGTACATAGGCTTTGCAGACAAGGCATGATGAATGCCTGAAGGCTAGGAATGGAACCTGCTTCCGTGACAAGTTAAAGCAAATAAGAGTACCCAATGCAGTCCTTTCTCTGCAGGGCTGAGCCTTGGGGATATAGTAGCATACCTTATACGGAGTAAGGCTGTAGGTCCATCTAGCTCAACATTGTCTACATGGACTGGCTGAGGCTCTCTGGGGTCTCCCCCAGCTGTATCTAGAGATGACAGGGATTGAACCTGGGGCATTCTGCACCCAAAGATTGTGCTCTGCCACTGAACCATGGCCCTCCTTGAAGTGAAATTTATTCAGCAAATGTCATTAACTCTTTAGCCCTTGGGCAGTTGTCTGCAGTAAAGAAGCCTTTTCACAAGCAGCTGTTAGCACATAGGCTTCCACACAATTGTGACATCCATTCACACCAGTGTCCCAAATCACGTGGAAGCTTACACGCATAGGCTTCTTTGCTGCTGATAAGGCTCCATTGGCACTATCCATGCAAGCCACTATCACACCGCTTTAAACAGTCATGGCTTCCCTCAAAGAATCCTGGGAATTGTTGTCTGTTAAGGCTGCTGAGAGTTTTTAGGAGATCCCCATTCCCCTCCCAGAGCTGCAACTTTTGTTTAGACAAGTCTACCAGGTGTTTCGATTAACCTGAGATTCCTGCATTGCAGGGGGTTGGGTTAGATGATCCTTTCCTATTCTACAATTCTGTGATGTGAATTTTAATCTGGTTTTAGTCTATCGTTATTTTATTTTATTTACAATGATGTGGTATATATTGCATTTTTCTGTTTAAGATGCCCCTGTGTATAAGACGCCCCCTATTTTTTGAGCCCCAAATTAAGAAATAATTAATTGCAACATTCTGTGTATAAGACGACCCCCAATTTTAAACATAAAACAATTGGGTGGAAATATACACAGAAAAATACAGTACATTTTCTGAAATGAACATTAAAATGTATAGATATGCAGTAGCTCCAAGGTTTGGGCCTTACTTCCCCCCTCTTTGCACCTTAAGCATTCAAGAAGAGAAGGCACACATCTTTGGAATCAGACATGTGGCTGTATTAAAAGTGCACCACTTGCTTTGGGGGTTGTCTCCCTCAGAACCTGCTGGCAGAGAGGCATGAGTTACTTGTGGGGATGTCAGGAGGAAGAAATGGAAGCAACACTGCCTATGTCCCTCCACATTGGTGATGCCAGATTTCCTTCTCTCAGGACTGCTTCTGGTATGCACAGCCAAAGCCATTCACTGTGTGTGCCAATGTACGTGAATGTAGAATCTAGGGGTCACCTAGATTGTAGGATGTTGCAGCCTAGGCAGAAGCAAGGGTAGGAACTGAGGACAAACTATTTATCCAACTCTCTCAGTACTGTCTATTCTGGGACCAGGGAGATAGCCTTACCCTGCATATGTCCACTTGACTGCTTCAATTGGCAGAACTGGCACTGTGTAACATAATAACCATTCTGCATTTGTAAGCACTTACATTTGGGAACTCTTTCCCTGTTGACATCAGTCAAGAGCCTTCACTATACTCTTTTCAGCACCTGCTGAAAACATTTTTGTTTGGAGAAGCCTACCCAGATACCTAGGATGTGGATGTGTTTTTAGTTAGTTTATTTTTTATTCAGTGTTTTAATTGTTTTTTTACAAATTGTTTTATTGTTTTATTCTTTTTTGTAAACCGCATTGAGGTTTTTACAAGCAGGCAGTATATCAATTTTATGAAACACAAATCTTCTGCCTGGCAGCAGTTATCCAGGGTCTCAGGAAGAGGCAGGTCTCTCCTAATCACCTACTATCTGTTTCTATTTAACTGGAGTTGTGAGGGGCTTGAATCTGGGACCTTCTGCTTACAAAACAGTGACTGTTCCATGGAGTTGTGCTCCCTCTCAAAATGATTTTCTGCATAAACCAAGGTTGGATGGATATGTCTGTTTTGGCTGCACATCAGTTTCACATCTGTTCATTCATAAGTCAATTCCATCCTGTTTCTGTATAATTTGCTCTAAGAAATCTGTACCCAGATTGTATTTAAATAGGATTTTATCGCAAAAATATGAATTCAACTCATTTTTTTTTTATCTCAATGTATTCATTTCTAAATGAGTTTCATCCTAAAACACACATGTTAATGCATTTTGGGATAGTTCCCCCCTTGAGTTGGGCAGCATATCACTAAATTCTCAGATGTGAGAAATCCGAAGGATAATTGCATTCCGTTCTGCTCATTGGTCTGAGTGGTGGGAATTGGGGCTGTTGGCATCAAAATGTCCAGAAATCAAATTCCTCTAACATATATCTACATAGGATGCAAATTAAGGATTAATTGGTTCCATGTTTGTGTTTTGTATATGTAGAATTGTTATGGCTCCAATCCTGAATACAGTCCTAAAGGTAAAGGTAAAGGGACCCCTGACCATTAGGTCCAGTCGCAGATGACTCTGGAGTTGCAGCGCTCATCTCGCTATATTGGCCGAGGGAGCCGGCGTACAGCTTCTGGGTCATGTGGCCAGCAAACCAGAGCAGTGCACGGAAATGCCGTTTACCTTCCCACCAGAGCGGTACCTATTTATCTACTTGCACTTTGACGTGCTTTTGAACTGCTAGGTTGGCAGTAGCAGGGACTGAGCAATGGGAGCTCACCCTGTCGCGGGGATTCAAACCGCCGACCTTCTGATCGGCAAGTCCTAGGCTCTGTGGTTTAACCCACAGCGCCACCCGCGTCCTAACAGTCCTAAATTCTAATGCTTAGCCCACAGCTCAGTTCAGAATTAGCTCAAAGTTTATGAGCTTTCTCGGTGCATGCTGACTTTAAAGAACCTATACACACACATACACAAAAGCTTCACTTTTTTTTTTTTTTGCAATTCTCCTCATGGCATGGAATGCTGGTTTCTGCACATTGATGGTGCCTGATATGGGTACTGTACTGTATTGCGTTGAGGCAATTGGGTCTCCAACCCCAGCAGACAGATGCCTGGAGATTCAGCCATTATCTCCTTCTGAAACAAACATAGGAACAAGAAAAGATTTTAGGCATACATGGACAAAAACTGGAGTTAATAATAATAATAATAATAATAATAATAATAATAATAATATAAAAAGCTTTTCAGAGAATTGATGCGATGGGGGGTGAAGACTCACAAAAGGGTTTGCTTGGTCAGGGACAGCGCTAACAGAGTTAAGAGAGTGACAGTCTAGGCTTAACATTAAAGGAATTACTGCATGCATCTGCAAAGCAGCTGGCTTTGCAATTCACATAAACTCACAAAAATAGACTTGGAGTTTTCACTAAGAGTAGGGAATTTTAGGGGGATTTTGTGCATGCTTTTACAAAGCAGGTGGCTTTCCCTTCCGGTGAAAGACTTATCACATATGAGCAGAGCCTCATTCTCTGTTCTCAGAACTTTTGGGGGAAATGGTGCTTAATTTGTCATGGTGGCCAAGCATGGAGAATTCTTAAACCTAAACAGGTAATTATGAACTTTGATGGCATCACTACTGAGCTTATGTGAATCTGTCAATCTGGTTTCTTCCAGTTTCTGTTTTTTTCCAGTTTTAACTTCAGTACTCCACATGTCCACATCAATTTGAAAACTTTTAAGTGCTCATGAAAATTCATCAGGATTTTAGTGCAAATTTCTAATGGACACATTTTGTGATGCAATTGTGCCTAATATACCCAACTTTGCAAAACATTTCCCCCTGATATTAAGCATTTGTGTATATCATTTTCACTAACCTATGCATTCTTTTGCATATTTTATCTTAGTATATACATTTTTTGTACACTTGGCTGGAGAACTGTGCTCCAAAATTCAGAGAACTGTGTTTCTTTTGAAGCATGGCTATGTTTTCATTCACATGTTGTTTCAGAAGGTGCAAATGTGGTGCGTTTGTCTTGAAATACAAACCATATTGCATCCGCACTATGTCTTGCAGCCCTTGCCCAGCCAGTCCACAAAGTCAGCCCTGTGGCTTACCTTCTGAAACTCTCTCAATAGCAAATGAGAGGCCAGTCTAGTTCCCTGAAATCATGTTGCCGTTTCCAGTCAAGAGCTAAAGAACTAAAATCTTAAGGAAAGTTTCTCTGGAAAACCTCTGGCCAATGGTAGCCATAACTAGAATTCCTCTAGATTGTGGGGCCCTACCAACATGTTACTTCAAAGGATATGGTTATTGTTCCTCCCTAGAGCTACCCCAGAAGCAAGAATTCTTGCCCTGAGTACCTAAGAACACCAGAGGAACCTACTGGATCAGGCCAGTGGCTCATCTTGTCCAACATCCTAGTCTCACTGTGGTTTCTCTACCCTCAATATATGTATTTATTTATTATTACATTCATACCCCACCTTTCCTCCAAGATGCTCAGTGTGGAGGTACGGCACTCTCCTTTCCTATTTTATTCTCATGCCAATCCTGTTCGGCAGACCAGGTTGAGAAATGCTGACTGTCCCCTGCTCACCTGGTGGGCTTAATGACTGAGTGGGGATAGGAACCTTGATTTCCTAGATATTAGTCTGATACACTAGCCATTACACCACTGTGGCTCCTCTGTGTGTGTGTGCACACACGCATAAGCCACGGTCCAGTATACCTGAATGAGCGTCTCCACCCCCATCGTTCTGCCTGGACACTGAGGTCCAGTGCCGAGGGTCTTCTGGTGGTTCCCTCGCTGTGAGAAGCCAAGTTACAGGGAACCAGGCAGGGGGCCTTCTCGGTAGTGGCACCCGCCCTGTGGAACGCCCTCCCACCAGATGTCAAAGAGAAAAACAACTACCAGACTTTTAGAAGACATCTGACGGCAGCCCTGTTTAGGGAAGCTTTTCATGTTTAATAGACTATTGTATTTTAATGTTCTGTTGGAAGCCGCCCAGAGTGGCTGGGGAAACCCAGCCAGATGGGCGGGGTATAAATAATAAATAATTATAATATTATTATTATTGCATCCATTTCTATCTCTGAAATGAATACCGCATCTGTTTAATGAAATACCATTCTTTCCTGACACCAGCCAAGCAATGAGTGACGTTTTCCTTAAGGAAACAATCTCTGGTTCTTTCACCACAAATAAGAACACCAAGTCCCAAAGGGACAACTTGGGATTGTGATTTATTTTAATGTTAGGCAGTGCTTAATCATAAAGACCAGATTGAGGATTTGAGTCATGCAGGCTGGGAGGTGCAGACTGAAGAACTTGCATGTGCTGCAAAAGATGGTCCTCTCCTCCTGCTCAATGCCATTTCAGGAAAAAAAACAGCCCTGATCCTTGGGTTTTAGAATTACTAGCGACAGAATTAGTAATTCGCTAGCTACACAGGCTGACAGTGGCTCTCTGGGGTTCCAGACAGGGAGTCTCTCCCAGCCCTTCCTGGAGATGTTGGGATTGAAGCTGGGACCTTCTGCATTCAAGGCAAATGTTCTACCAGTGAGCTATGGCGTTTCTTCATGTCCTAGGTTAAATCCATGGTGTCTCCATGTAGACCCCAAAGACCCCTATGAAAGAGTTGCTGCCAGCCAGTGTGGGCAATATTAAGTGTCATGAACCTGTTATCTAATGTGATATTTTGATTGTCTCAATAGATCTCTCTCTGTGTGCACGTTTGCATGTGTTTAATAGCTTTTTAATGGTTCCCCCCTATGATTTTAGGTGGTTTTATTTTATCTGGAAGCCTCCTTGAGTCCCAGTCTGGGGAAAAGGTGGCTTCATATTTGTATTTTAGATGCCATATGCCCCAGTAGTACTGGAGGAGATAATCCAGAGCAAGTTTAGGTTTCCTTTTAGATCTATGTATTTGTGGATGTTATTTTTGGAAGAAGGCTTTTTTTTCCTGGAGTGAGATTTTCTTTTCCTTTCTTTCAATGACAATGGTGCGTTGGCTGTTTTTAGTTGAAATCCAAACAAGCAGAGACAGGGCATCAGTTACGAAGGCAGCCTTGAAGTTCCAAGTCGCATTTCCAGCTATACGGCACTGTGTGTTATTGTTATCATGATTGTCTTTTGGTGCTTGTATGTATGTAAATGAGATTAAAAATAAGATAAAGGCAGACATGGAAATATTAGTGACAAAACCAGGAAAAGACGAATAAGCTATTAGGAGTGATAAAACATAAAACAAGGGCTCTTTTTAATTTGACAGTGAACCAACTTGGAAAATTGTATGACTTAAGAATATTATTAACAATTCTTTTACCCCTTAAGCTTTGTTTTACCCGGGCCTTAAAAAAAAAAATGTATCTAAGACTTGTCAGCAATTCCATGATTAAAAACTGTCTTAGGGCTTTTCTGTATAATTTAACAGCATGGTTATTTAGTATCTAGTAAGAACATAAGGCGAGCCTGCTGGATCAGGCCAATGGCCCATCTAGTCTAGCATCTTGGTCTCACAGTGGCTGACCAAATGTGCATAGGAAGTCTACAAGCAGGATTCAAGCACAAGATCACTCTGCCTTCCTGCAGTTCCCAGCAACTGGTATTCAGGTATTACCGAGTCTAACTGTGGAACTAGAGCACAGCTATCATGGCTAGTAGCCTCCAACAGCCTCATTCTCCTCCATGAGTTTATCTAATCCTCTTTCAAATCCATCTCGGTTGGTGGCCATCACTGCCTTCTGTGGGAGAGAGTTCCATAGTTAAAATATGCACTGCATAAATAAGTACTCCCCCCTCTGTCTGGAGACCGTTTTGCTCATCCTGCAGAGCAGGGCCCTGGACTTTCCCCACAAAGCTGCCCATGAAGGCGGCATCTTTATTTCGCTTCAGTCTTAACTAGGTGCTCTCTTAACCACCTTGATCTCTCCATTATGATGACAAATTGGATCCTCCTAATTGAGGGTCCGTGTTGCATGCGGGCCTCAGTACACCCCTACCAGTAGAGGGGTGGGGCTGGGACTTGAGCTGAGCATGGCCCCACAATCACACCAGGGCCTTTTGGCCAATAAGGAAGAGGTGGCCTTTTAAAAAGTGGCAGAAGCATTGGAGCCTTACCTGGCTTTGCGCCGCCAAACATCCGTCCACCCACCCTTGTCGTAGGACATAAGTATTCACTTTGGCCTTGCTTTGGACTTTGGTTGGTCACCTGTTTTGGAACAGGGGCCGGGTAGGAATTTCTTCCACTTGGAGGATTGGTACTGGCCATTTGGTTTTTGCCTACGTCTTAGCAATCGACACAACTTTGTAAGGTTTGGCGGTGAGGCATTGACTTAATGAGATGGGGGAGATGAGGTGCCCCTCCAGGAACAAGGGTATTCTGTTAAAGGAACCCATGGGTCTGGTCTTTGTCCAAAGTCTGTTTGAGGGGCTAGGGCCATGCCAGGACCCAGCGGTAATCCCGGGGTGAGCTTCAGTTGGTTGCCATCGACAGAGCTCCTTCTCTTGGTGGATGACCCTTTCAGACTCCTTGCGAGGCGGGCAGGAGTCAGATATAGTTTGCCAGTGCCTAAGCCAATACCACTCACATTGCTACAATCAATAAAGTGGTGGCCTAAATTTGCCCACTAACATTTAAACTAAAATACTGTTTCAATGTGTTTTATTATTCTGGGGGTGGTTCTGGGCCTTGACGCGCAAACAGGTGAAATGGAGATTCTAATATCCACTGTGACTATGGACATGGACCCAGTCTGGATTAATGCAGAATTTAAAAGGTGTGGTCGTATTTGGGTAGCTCAGAAGATTAGGGAAATGGATGTTTATGGTTTAAACAGTACTGTTACAACATTTTGGTTTAAACAAATAAGCAGAAAAAGAAAAAGATCTGTACCTTGTTATTCAGAACATTGAAACTAACACATGCATTCAGAAGTTGAAAAACATAAATCACCTAGGCAGACAGATTTGTTCACACAATGTTGGACACAACCATCTATTTTCTACATAGCATTTTCTAAGTTGTGTGTGTAGTTTTCTACACAAACATTTGCTGTCTTCATCCAATATGTGGTACAAGGGGGGGGGGGGAAGTACTGCTGGATTCTGTAAACCAGTTCTGTCTCTGAAGGTGAATGGTTAGTTATACATAAGAGGTTTGTGAGATGCACATCAGGAGAAAGGCTGGAAGTAATTTAATGTAGCTTACCGGATGTTATAATGTAGACATTCTTTTATGTGTCATCTCAGAAGTGAGAAATCTAGAATCACAAGTTGTCATTTTTTGAATTCCCTGAGATTTCTTTGGCATAACTCCCCCCCCCCCCCGAGAATCCACTGATTACAAGACCCTGATGCAGGGTGATAGTTTTTAGAATGAACATTAAAATTGATGGTGATTATAAATTTTGATTTTAAAAAATGAGGTGCTGGTATACATATAATAATAAAAGTGCTGGGGGTGCCAGCAGAAAAAGAGTGCCCATACTCTGTACTGCAATAATAATAATAATAATAATAATAATAATAATAATAATAATACAAAAATATTTGTTTATGAATGGTGCTGGGGAAGGGGCTATGTAAATGACCTCCTCCTCCTCCTCCTCCTTGAAGTTTATTGACATTTTCACAGTTCAAAAAAGGAGCAAACTAATTTACAGGAAATAAAGAAAATAAACTAAAGAAAGGAGGAACAGAAAAAGAAAGGACAAGATCCTCCCTCATAACCCTATCTTACCTCTCATCCCAGCTCTCTTCTCTTAGCCTCTCACCCTTTGAGATCTCCCCTGCCTTTCTTCTGAGCAAAAAAGAGGACACATCTGCTGATTTCTACTTTTAACTATGGTTCACTATGACGACTCTACCCATGAAAAAGAGGACGCGTCCTAGAAAAAGAGGACATATTTGGTCCCTTCATCCTTGAAAATTATTTAGCTTTTCTTTAAGAGTTCTTAATAAGCTCCCAGGGTTTGTGTAAGGAGAGCTGGCCAACCAGCAGGCTACTGCTGGCCTATGGCCTTCTCTCTCAATTTCTTGCGAGTCACCTGTTTTGATATGTCTGTGTCTGGGGGTATGTGGACAACTGCCTTAAGAGAAGGAAATCTACATTTTGCTTGGGAAAGGGGCACAGTTCAATGGCAGATTGTCTGCTTTGCAAGCAGAAGGTCCCAGGTTCCATTCCCAATGGAATCTCCAGGTAGGACTCAGAATGAGAATCCTAGGTCCTATACTGTACAGTGGTACCTCGGGTTACATATGCTTCAGGTTACATACGCTTCAGGTTACACACTCCGCTAACCCAGAAATACAGCTTCAGGTTAAGAACTTTGCTTCAGGATAAGAACAGAAATCGGGCTCCGACGGCACGGCAGCAGCAGGAGGCCCCATTAGCTAAAGTGGTGCTTCAGGTTAAGAACAGTTTCAGGTTAAGTACGGACCTCTGGAACAAATTAAGTACTTAACCCGAGGTACCACTGTATTAGTAAAGAAAAAGCACTTTATATGAGGTATAACAATATGACACCAGATGGCACTGTAGAGTCCCATCTTTCACCAATGGGATTTCCCCTTATGAAGTTTACAAAGTGTTTAACTGAATCACTGTTTTGATGTGTCTAGATCTAGCCCCAGTCTGAACCCCGGAGAGCTGCTGCCAGCCAGTGTAGACTGGGCTGAGTTAGATGGGTCATTAGTCTGACTCGGTATAAGGCAGCTTCCAAGGATCTCTAGCAGGGGAGAACTCCTCTTACTACTATGAAAACGTGTTGTATTTTAATGAAAAATGCCCCGTGAACTTTTAGGAAGTTATTTTTTTTTTTAAGTTCTCAACAATGCTGGTAAAAGTTCACTCAGTTTGGCATCTTCCATGGGAAACATTTCTAAACTTCCAGAATCTCTTTTTCTGAGCCTTGGCCTAGCCAACCAACTTCTGCCTGGGACTTCATGAAATTCTAACACAAGCCTGTTTTATTCAGCAGAAAAGCCTTTGATGTTCAGGGTGCCCATCTTTCTGTCTCTCTCCTTGCCTCAGTTTCTCATCTGGCAGTTGGTGTTAATTAGCTTATTTCACAGGGTTACTTTGAGGACTGCTGTTTAAATGCAAAATCTTGAAAGCCGAAAACTGACACGTAGGTGGTAATTATTAAGGGCAGGATTTATGCGTTATGTTTTTAAGTGTTGCCTGCTTCCCTATATTTATATCTACCCTTTAATATCACGCGAAAGGAGCTCTCTCACCTCCTGTTGTTTAGAATCAATCAGGAACTACTTAGAGGTGAGCAGCCTTCAGCTCAAGCAGGGTGGATGCTGTCTGTTGTCTTAAAAGCGTTTAAAAGCCAAAGGATTATTAATGCAGACAATTGGAGAGAAAGAGAGAAATATTTCAAACAGCAAAATAAAACCAAAGTTTGTTTCTTAAAGAAGAAACAGCCCATCATGTGCTTGGAGGAGAGAAGGTGATATGATAACCTAGTCAGATGGGTGGGTTAAAAATAAATTAATACTACTACTACTACTACTAGCAGCGACGTGGGTGGCGCTGTGGGTTAAACCACAGAGCCTAGGACTTGCCGATCAGAAGGTCAGTGGTTGGAATCCCCGTGACATGGTGAGCTCCCGTTGCTCAGTCCCAGCTCCTGCCAACCTAGCAGTTCGAAAGCACATCAAAGTGCAAGTAGATAAATAGGTACCGCTCCGGCGGGAAGGTAAATGGCGTTTCCGTGCGCTGCTCTGGTTCACCAGAAGCGGCTTAGTAATGCTGGCCACATGATCTGGAAGCTGTACGCCGGCTCCCTCGGGCAATAAAGCGAGATGAGCGCGCAACCCCAGAGTCGGTCACGACTGGACCTAATGGTCAGGGGTCCCTTTACCTTTACTACTACTGCTACTGCTACTGCTACTGCTACTGCTACTACTACTAATAATAATAATATACCTATCTTCAAATGAAGATTCCATCTGTCACATGGAAGATGGAGCAAACTTGCTTTCGGCTGCTCCAGGGAGGAGAACTTGATTCAATGGACTCAAACTACATGAAAGGAGATTCTAACTAAACATTAGGAAGAAGCTTTTGATGGTAGGAACTGTTTGACCGAGGAATGGACTCCCTCAGAAGGCGGTGGACTCTTTCTCATTGGAGGTTTTCCAAAAGAGGTTGGATGACCGTCTCTCAGGGATTCGTTGGCTGTGATTCCTGCACTAGATGACATAAATTCTATGATTTTATGTAGAAATGGAAGAAGACTTTGGGGTGGTGCACAAATGCATGGACATTACAACTCTGGCCAGGTGGTCAAACAAAACAGAAGTTACTTGTTTTGTTATATCTGGAACAACAAATGGTGCTCCAAGGCCGCTGACCACAAATACAATGCACAGTGCAACAAAACAGCCTTAAAATAAGAAGCAAAATACACAAATGTAACACCAAGGCTGGCATAGCATCACTTGGTTCTGTATGTGGGGTTGCCTTTGGGTTTGGTTTGGAAGCTCCAGCTGGAACAAAATGCAGTGGCCAGATTGCTGATGGGAGCTTCTGGTTGAGAACATACAACAGCACTGTATAAACATCTGCCTTGGCTTCCCACTTACTACTTAATCAGGTTCAAGGTCCTTCTATTATTTTTTATACAATTTAGGTCCAGGGTACCTCAACAATTGCCTGAACCCTTATATTGCCTGAACCCTTATACAGTGTGGGCCTGAAAGGGCCTTTCCATAGATGACTGTAGCAGGTTGTTGGACCAAGAGCTGCTACAAGCACTGGAGGCTTCTTATCACATTCTCAGGCTCCTGGTTAGACCAAATCATGATGATTGGCAGATGAGTGGGTGAAAGGTCTTCTTTATAGGGAAGGGGCTAGTGTGCAGTGCCATTGGTCAATATAATATGTTGGGGGGTGGGGAATGACAAATGGTGTGCTAGAGGGTTCTGTCCTGTGGCCAGTGTTGTTCACCATCTTTATAAATGACTTGGATGAAGGCATTGATGGGATGCTTGTCACATCTGAAGATGACACCAAACTGGGAAGGGCAGCTTCACAGAACTGGGATTCAAGATGACCTTAACAGATTGTAGGACTACTTTGGATGGTAGTGGACACTCCATTTGAAGTCTGTAAACAGAGGTTGGATGGCCATTTGTCATGGATTCTTTCATTGTGATCCCTGTATTGCAGGAGGTTTGATTAGATGACCCTTGAGGTCCCTTCTAACTTTACAGGTCTATAGTTCTATGATTCTGTGAAAGTCTTGAGTTGTGGTGTTAGTTGTTGGTCCTGTGCTGCCAGCTCAGTGGAGGGAGAAGCCCAGTCGAGTTTCAGGAGGGTATTTGCCTGGAGGCAGAGTCTGTATGCAAGGTTCAGTCCAGTTCTAAGGTCCGGAGTATCTCTGTTCACGTAGTCAGATGATCCGGGGGTCAAGAAAGCTGAGGGGCCAAGGCCACGAGAAGCAGGAAGGATCAAGGTCTTTCCAGGAATGACAAATGTTGTCTCCAGCAACTGACTGAGGCTGGAAACCCTGCTTAAGAAAGCTGGAGCCAGCTGGTTCTCACCAGGAGCAAGAAAGCTGATCAGCCGCAGGTGGAGTCACTTCGCCTTCTGCTCCTTCAGGCTGCTGCTCAGCAGGTGAAGCCGACTCCTGGCCCATGACATTAGTTCCATGAAGGCTCATCTATGCATCCATTCATGGCCTGTTTATAAGACACCACTTGATGTTGCAGGCATCAAGTGAGAAGCATATATTTACAAACCAGTCCATTGTCTAACGCCATATTGTCCCAGAAGTGCTGGCAATGCATCAAGGATTGCAATATCGCACTGGTCCAACAGATTTCTTATTTATTTTTAAATATTTATGCCTTCTGTTTCCGTCCAAACAGGAAACTTAAGTTGACTAATATAGCAATAAAATAGTACTACAAAAATGAAAAAATATACTGTAAAAGAACAATAAAGCATATATCATACAAATAATATCAACAGTATTCCAGGAGGGGAAAAAACCCCTTAATTTCTGATTGCCTGCCTAAACAATCTGAAATCTTAAGTGCTTACCAGCTCAAGCAGCTGATTTTAAGGAACTGGGTAAAATATATTTTTGTTACAGTTGCCATAATTATTCCAAAGGTACCAATTTTGGAGTGGTAGACCAAAACCAGCTCTTACAGCTTGTCTATTGAAAGCATTTTTTCCTTTCAATTTTCATATTCTTTGAGTTTTAAGATATACATTTCTCCCCATTTTATTTTTCAAGGAACAGCTGTATTGCCAGCCTATGTTTTTAAGTGAACATATTTATGGATCTCTGTGTTCAATGAAACTTTCACTGAAAATCATTGACAGAATAGGAAAAATATGATGCTCATGATGGCCCTGTTTGCATGTAACACTAAGGGCTCTTCCACACTTTCTCTTAACCCTTTTTTGAATATAGCAATTAATTCCCCCAGGTCCAAGAGCTTTTCTCGTTGTTCCTCAGCTGCGCCTTGCAGAAATCCAATTTTACCCACTGAATTGAAGCTTGGTTAAGCAAAATCTCTCTTCAGATTTCCTGCACATCTGATAAGATCTGATTCAGTGGGTAAGATCGGATTTTTGCAAGGTGCAGCCACATAACAACAAATAAAGCTCTCGACCCCAAGGGAATTAACTGGTAGACAAAACAATAAAGATACCAGTCAAGTGAAAGTACAGATGAGTCCTAAGTCAAACCATAGTTTAGTATGAAAGTGTAAGCGTGAGTTCCCAGAAAGAAGACTGATCCTCTGACCCTGCTGCAAGGTAAACCATGGTTTGGCTTAGCATTGTGTCTGAACCAAGGGTCATGGTTTATCTTGTTACAAGCAAAGCACAAAACTGTAGATCAAACTTGTTCTATGACTCATGGTTTGTCTGGGAAAGATAAACCATGACTTAGCTCAGCAGCAACAGAACCAGAAGAGAAGCAAGGAGCTCTGATATCTCCTGTGAGTACTTGGACTCTTGTGCATTCCTGCTTTTAGCCATGGTTTGGCTTAGCACTATATGTGTACAGGGCCAATGATTTGGAAGGGAAAAAGTTTTTTTTTTTTTACCCCCAAATAATTATTTGATAATTTGATTTTTTAAATCTGTTCACCAAATCCATAAAACACTTCTGGGAATAGATAGCCAGAACATGCATGTTTAATAGAATTACATTGAAGAGAAAAACGGCAAGCTGAGTTCGACGCAGTTTTAAATATATGAAATTATTTGTGTGGCTGAAGATTACCATGTGAAGATGAGATATTATCACACCCATGAAAATAATCTGCCATCATTTTATTTAATAATTTTCTTATTGGCAAGATCGATTCACAATTAGTCTGGATTCCTGGAAAGCATTTTACATTGAAAAGCTTTTGGAAATTTCAAGGTATCAATCTTTTCAGATGATGCTGTGTGGTATGCGATCATGGTTACTATAACAATCCCCCTAAATATTTAGCATATCATGCATATACATTAAAACTAGTCTTCATACCACACATTGCCTATCTGCTGCTTCTTTGTTCATTTTAAATATCCATCCAAGAACTAACAGCTAAACCACTGAGTGCTTATGTTTATGGACTGCTTTTGCACTGAATACCCAAGCCTAATGTAAAACGTGTAATTTGAAAGCACACTTTCAATTTCTTCTTTGTCTTCATTTTTGTGTGTGAAAAGCACAGTATTTAAGACTAATTGGCCCAATAAAAAGGTATTGTCTGATTTGCTTTGCGTTCCATATTCTCTGCGATGGAGACAGCCATTAATACTCCGGTAAACACATATGTAAAGGTTTTTCAAATACCAATTACCTATAAATCTATCACCCTAGAGAAAGGCAGTTCATACTGAGAGCTTGCTTTAGATCTATTCAATGCTGTTGTTCTTAATCAGTGTGTGTGTGTGTGTGTGTGTGTGTGTGTGTGGTCACAATAAGAGCCAGTGTGGTGTGGTGGTTAGGATGTCAGACTAGGACCTGGGAGATCAGGGTTCAAATTCCCCTGGGTTACCTTGGTCCAGTCACTGCTTCCCAGTCTCACCTACCTCACAGGGTTGTTGTGCAGATTAAATTAGGAGGAGGAGAACCATGGACAGCACCTTGTGTTTGCTGTGGGAAAAGATAGGATATGAATGCTATATCTATAACTGTCTGTCATCTCTCTATCTAATATATAACAACCTTCTTTTTTGGCATTTCCCTCTAAGTTAATTGCACTATTGAATAACTTGTCGCTCAGGACATGGCGATATTTAGTGCTGATAAAAAAAAAAGGCAAATCTACTCATGATGTGTCATAGTATAGACCATTCATTTTTCTTTCAGCATTCTTCTAGAGGGGTTTTTATTTGGGATTGGTTCTCCTCATTCCTGCAGGTTTGGAGTTTTGCAGCATCAAAATGCCAGCCTATATTTCGCCACCGTTTAGTCTGAATTTACCCTTTCTGGAGGGGAATCTGAAAAGTAAAAAGCAAAACAAAAACTTGTTGCCAATAACCCTCTGCCCGCAAGTGCCCTATCATTCTTTAGAAAGCCTGGGGTCCTCTGTATATTTTGACCTTTGGGACCTATGGTCCAAAATTCCACAGGGGTACTGGGTTGGTGAAGACTGCTCTGGAATTATGCTTCTTGATGTGTGGTGGTGAGCTCCAGAAGATGTCCAAAATTGCTGTGGGAGACCCAACTGCTTACCTAACTGCTTGGTGGCTTCTAGCCCAATGTTATGGGTACTTTGCAGGTTAGAATTTCATGATACAACTACACAATAAACTTGTGATGGTTTAATACCCATTTCTCTGTCATGGCTCCTCCATTCCGAAAGATTTTTGACTTTGAGAAGGCCTTGGAGAACTTGCACATTAATGCCCCTTACTTGGTCATTTCAAAGCTGGTTTGCAAAAATTTTTGGGGTGAGGGAGGTTAATGGGTAATGGGATGTTCCATCTCCTTTTATTAAGAATTGTATCATATGTTCACAGGTCTAAACTACAATGATTGCTTTTTTCTTATAGCGTTAGCAAGTGATGGATGAAGTCTTAAAATTTAGACATCTGCCATTGCAACGTATATGTCAACAACAACAAAAAATTGAGATAATTTTTCTCCTTTTGCAGTGTAAGAACTCACAGTTAGCCATACAATTGACCAGCAATATACCGTATTTATAAGACGCACCAGACCATAAGACACACCTAGTTTTTGGAAGAGGAAAACAAGAAAAAATATATTCTGAATGCCAGAAGCCAGGACAGCCAGTGGGATCGCAGTGCTGTGTTCTCGCTGGCTGTCCTGGCTTATGGGATAGTCGTGCACTGTGTACACTGACCCCTCTTGCTCTCCTGGCTTCAGGGATAGCTGCCCGAAGCCTCCAGAGCACAGCCTCCGCTGCACTCTGGAGGCTTCGCGTTGCTTTTGCTGAAGCCATGGAGCCTGCATTCGCTCCATAGGACGCACACACATTTCCCCTTACTTTTTAGGGGAAAGTGCGTCTTATAGAGTGAAAAATACGTTATTCAGGTCAACCAAAGCACATTATTTTGAACGATGCATAGTTCGTGTGAAATTTTGCCACTGTAGCATGTGGCAATATGGCTGCTTTAGATGTTGTTCTTAAAAGGGGATTGAACAGATTCATGAAGGTTGTTTCCATCAGTGGCTGTGAACCTTGATAGCAAAACTTGGTCCTGTCATTGAGAGTTGGCTTTGTTTGGGAGGACCTCATTTGATCTTGCTTTTGCCAACCAAGTATTAAACAGCAGGTCTGCCTGAGACATTGGGTTGGATAGCAAAATGGAATATCCATCGTTGGAAGCAATGGTTGCTGTCAGGGGCTCAGGAGCAGAGACACAGGGGAGAGAGGAGACGGAGAGCGAAGGGGAGGAATCTGAGGGCAGCGTAGGGGAGTATGACAGTGGCCCGAGAGATTCCATGAGCTTCTCCAGCGATTCAGAAGATTCCCAGAGGGGGGTGCCGATGGCCAGGGCAAGGGGGGTCCCAGGGGGGACACACCAGAAGCAAGGGGCCAGCGGGGATTCCCAAAGCAGCAGCGGGAGATCAGGACCAGTTCCCCCACCAGAGCGGAGTGGAAGGGAAGAGTCCCATGTGTCAGGACCAGCGTCTCCTCCAGTAGGGAGAGAAGATGAGTCAGGGCTGGCCACGCCTCTATCGCAGAGTGAGGGAACGGAGGGGAAGTCAGGTCCAGCTAGCACTCCCGAAGGGGGAAGCAGTGACAGGAGCAGTGTAACGGTCAGGAGAAAGGTTGCCGGCTGGGCGCGCGTGCCAAGTTCAAATGTACAGGCGCGCGGGACAGCAGAAAGCCCAGATTGGGAACCAGGTCCTAAAGCCCGCCGGAGGCAGGGGGAAGAATCAGGGGACTCAGCGTCAGAAGAGTCCAGAAAGGGCAAGACCCCAGCGGACAAGCGGACCCAGAGGAGGAAAGAGCAGAGGAAGAGGTGGAGCAAGGCTAGAGTCTTGAACTGGTGTCTGGGGGGAGGAGATTCAGACGGAGCTTCAGCGGTCTAGAGTCCAAGACGTAGAGCTGCGCGCCGCGGCTTTGAAATCGAAACTGAACTTCAATAAAGACTTTTGTATATAATAAGAACTGGCGTTGGTCCTTTGTGAGCTGGGACCTCGGGCAGCTCTGACAGTTGCTGAATAAAGAATTGGGCAGTAGTTATTGTCTGATCCCTCAGTCTGGTTGGCCGTTGAAGGAACAGAGGCTCTGAATTAGATGATCCAGCAAGGCTCTTCCTAGATGCAATTTTCAGAGTGGGTTCAGAGTGATATCATAGTGCTTTCAAACTACAACTCCCAGGATTCTTTGGGGGAAGCCAGGGCTGTTTAAGGTGCTTGACGTGTATGGTGCAAATGTGAGTTTCATGTGCACACAGCTTCCCAATCCAGTGGTAGGAATGCAATGGATACAGAGTAAATGGAGGTGGAGTACGTAAATAGCCCTAGAGCCGTGATTGTATTATGACATAAGCTAGTCCCTAGCCCACAAATGACCATGCTGTTAGACTTCAAGATGCCAAGATGCTTGCCCTCAAAGAGGAAGGCTTCCTCTCTCGGAAAGCCTACTTGGTTTCTGTGCTTAGCCCAGCCAATGGATGCATGCAATTCTGTCAGTTTTGGTCCTCTGCATTTCTCATTTTTTTCAATCTCAGATCAAATCAAATACTCATTATTATGGTCAATGATCTAGGAGAGACCATGGTTCAAGTCCCCACTTGGTGACCTTGGGGGACAATTGCTGCCTTTTAGCCTACCTCATATGGTTGATGTGGGGATTAAATGAGGAGGGCGGAACCACATAGACCACCTTGAGGCCCTTGGTGCATTTATTTATAAATGCAATAAATAAAACTAAGAGTCTAAGTTCAAAAGTTGAACCCTTTCTAGCTGAGAGTTCTACCTTTACAAGTGATGAGATATGAGAAACTTATGTATTTGAAGGTGCCCTAAGATGTATTTTCAGCCTAGGAAAAAATGTGATGTGTTTTTGTTATTCTAATTCTTAATTCTCTTATTATAAAAATGGGGTCTCTGACATGAAGGTTTTAGGAGCACTTTTGTCAGAGGAAGGGGGGGGGGTGATGATCCCTGCCACACATTTATGACACTGGAAATAAATGCAGCAGTTTTAAAAGTGCTATTTTTTATATTTGAGTTACTCTAAAATGGTCTTTATTTCAATGATTTCTGTTTAGATATCGGGGAGGGGGGGAAGAGGAGGAGAGATTTTGCACTTCCAGCACACACATCTGTCAGCGTCATGCCAAAGGAATCAATCCCACAAGAGAAAAATTGAAGAAATGAAAACAAATAAGTTATAAAATAAAAGTGACAATGATGTGCCGTAGCATAAAGATTGCTTTGGGCTGCTTTTGAAAAAGACAGCTAATGACTTGTCCTATTGGATGGGAGAGATAAAGGGAGGAGGAATGTAGGGTAGTCTGGAGGTTATGGGAGGGGGAGGGAGGAGGGGGTGGAAACTGGAGTTCATGCACTGCCTTATTCATTAAGATGAGCCAGGCTATAATTAGGGGCTACAGTTTGCAAGCCATCATAGGAGTTGATGACCTTCCAGAGCCTCACACTACCTGGCGGGCTGATTTTTGGAAGTATCGTGTGACTAAACTGCAGAGATGGGGGAAAGGCACCAATAGATCAGGGATAGGGAAAGGTAGAATTAGCAATGTTGGGGGCTATGTTCTTACTGAACCAGTCTGTTGGCTTATCGAGCTCAGTACTGGCAATACAGTGGTAGCTCAGGTTAAGTACTTAATTCGTTCTGGAGGTCCGTACTTAAGCTGAAATTGTTTTTAACCTGAAGCACCACTTTAGCTAATGGGGCCTCCAGCTGCTGCTGTGCTGCCAGAGCCCGATTTCTGTTCTCATCCTGAAGCAAAGTTCTTAACCTGAAGCACTATTTCTGGGTTAGCGGAGTCTGTAACCTGAAGCGTATGTAACCTGAGGTACAACTGTACCTTCTTTTGCCACACCAGTTGCCCTCTGGATGTTTTGAACCCCAACTCTCATCAGCCTGAGGCAGCACAGCCATCCAAACAAATACATACTTCCTTATCAAATGTGCTTGCAGATACCAGTGCAAAGGACACAGGTTAAAACATAACTCACTTCATTTATTCTCCTTGGAATAGCTTTGAGAGCATCAATCAAATGTGCACTTTCTAATATTTTGGGGGCTTTCTGCTGTGGCTGCCTCTGTAGCAGCTAGAAATATTTTAAAGGTTAAAAAAGTGTCTATTGAACAATGACATAATCTAATATGGCAAGATGGCTCCTTATTCTATAAAGACTTGTGTCAGTTTTAGAATATTGTAATACAAAATGAAAAAGATGTGTTTGGTCAAAGAAAATGTTCAGGTAAAATCTGGGAAGAAAAGAATTAGCTCTTGTTCTATATATATTTAACTTAAAAGAAGTTGTGTTCATGATTATGGTAGCGACATGTTTTCCTGTGTCATGTGGCAATAACATTCTCCAGCAGTGGCAGGAAACATTTTGACTTGGTAGGGCTGCAATTTTTAACCGTGCCGTTTTCATCACAATAGGACTCATACAGCACTTATTTAGGAAAGCATGCCATTACACATGTGCAGAGTACCATTGTTTCCTCCCTTCTCAAAATCAATCAATCATTCTCTGCACATCGATAGAGAGGGAAGAGCTTCCATGTAAGAAGTCCCAAGTATGGTTTTCAGACAAGATTGACTCCTTACCTCTATTTAGAAATCAAGCCATACCACATTACGTAAGTTTTTGAATTCATTCATTGTTTACACCTGCACATCCATTGCCAAGAAATCAAACACGCAAAAACACTTAAAATATGTGGAAAGCTTGCTTCCAGTTGC
The DNA here is from genome assembly GCF_964252035.2 of Podarcis erhardii. Classification (NCBI taxonomy): domain Eukaryota; kingdom Metazoa; phylum Chordata; class Lepidosauria; order Squamata; family Lacertidae; genus Podarcis; species Podarcis erhardii. The sequence continues at coordinate 31,887,464 of NC_138511.1, forward strand.
ATTCAGTATTCCTCCCATCCAAAATTATTCATTATTTATTATCAAAAACACTTTCCCCCTCTAAATTAAAAAAAACACTGAGTATTGCAACTGATAGAGCCTTCATAGTGGGCCTGGATTTCAGGAAGTCACATCAGTCACATGCCTTTTTCTGCTTAGAGACACATAGGAGGGGGACTAATCTGCCATAGCTATACATTTGGATTAGGATTGGCTGTGTGGGGCAGAGAGCTGGTTGGCCAGAGAACAGGAGACTGCTCATTTACACTTCCACTTGTCCTGTGCCTAGAAGCATGGGTAACAACAACAACAACAACAACAACAACAACAACAACAACAACAATGTATTATTTATACCCCACCCATCTGGCTGGGCTTCCCCAGCCACTCTGGGCGGCTTCCAAGAAAATGTTAAAATACAGTAATGCATCAAACATTAAAAGCTTCCCTCAGCAGGGCTGCCTTCAGATGCCTAGTGGTTTTCTGCTTTTGTTTTCTCTTTCAAGGCACAGATCTGAGTGGTTTTGCCTTTGCCACACTGCTTTCCCCTGGAAAGCCCACTTTTTAGTCCTCAGTCAGAGCAAATGTCAATCCAGAGAAAACCCAATTGACATTCGTTCCAATTCAACAATAAACAGTGGGTTTTCCAGGGGGGAAGTGTCAGGGCAAGCAGAAGTGTGGATAAGCCCTGACTGAAATGCCTCTGTAAGTTCAAGAATATAAGAGCAACATAAGAACATAAGAAGGGACTTCTGAATCATAAGGAGACCCTGATGCTGCACTCAATGGGCCATTGGTGTGATCCTGCATGGCGCTTCCTATATCCTTATAAAAACCACAGGAGGGGAGAGCGCTCTTCTTGAATCCAGACTGAGGGTTTTCCAGGATGCTGGGCAAGATGGGCCATTGGCCTGATCCAGCAGGTCGTTCTGAAGTTCTGATGTTCTAATGCAATGTTAGAAGGTACATCTGAAACCAGGACTAATGCTGGAATGCTAGCATTACAATCAGAAAGAAAACCTAATGCAGTCGTGTCTACATCTGACTGCACCCTATATGTAGTTGCAGGTAACAAAATCAGGAACAAGTAATAAAATCCTCTCAAATGCTTGACATTAACAGTATGAGAAAGCAAATGAAGAGTTGTGCCCCCCTCACGCACATTGTCAAACCATAGTGCTTGGTGCGGCCTTATCTTTCGAGTAACTCATCCACACCCGTACAGAACAATGCTTTCGGTTTGAGTTGCTCTTGAAGTGAAGGTGCTGCTTGGTGTAATTGCTCTCATTACAGTACTTTACTGAACATCTCTTTTGATGATTACTTGAGTGATGCTGGTAATGCTCTTTGAAGATTCCCAGATAAAAAGGAAGCCATACGTATCGGAATAAAGGTAACTAATCACCATATCAGGCTCCATCCATTGCTGCTACATGTATTTTTGGGTATGTGTGTGTTTGAAATGCAATGTAAAACAAGGATCATGCGGTTCATTTATTGATCGATATAATTTTCTTTCTGTTGCTGCTGATGTTGGTATTTCTTCCATCGCTAAAGGCTTATGTGGGACTAGCAACGGCAAACACACACATACTGGTTTTTAAAAGAACATTACATTTGCAAGTGATAACTGTGTGGAAGTCTAGTGTCCGGATCAAATGGTGTCATAGTACCGCTGTATTCTGCCTTGGTCAGACCCCAGCCGAAGTATTGTGTCTAGTTTTAGGTGCCACAATTTAAGAAGGATATTGACAAGCTGGAACGTGTGCAGAGAAGGGTGACCAAGATGATCAAGGGTCTGGAAACCAAGCCTTCTGAGGACCAGTTGAAGGAGTTGGGTCTGTTTAGCCTGGAGAAGAGGTGACATGATAGTCAGCTTCAAATATCTGAAGGACTGACATGTGAAAGATGGAGCAAGCTTGTTTTGTGCTGCTGCAGAGAGGAGGACAAATGGATTCAAGAAAGGAGATTCCAAATAAACATTAGGAAGAACTTTCTGAGGGTAAGAGATGTCCAACAGTGGAATGGACTCATTCGGAAGGTGGTGGACTCTCCTTCGTTTGTGGTTTTTAAGCAGAGTTTGGGTGGCCATCTGTCAGGAATTCTTTTTCTGTGACTCCTGCATTGCAGCGGGTTGGACTAGATGACCCTGTCAACTTGACAATTCTATGATTCTGCACAACTTATATTATTCCACTCCATTTCAATTCCAAGGAAGCACAATGCAAATGGAATGGAATCAGTTACCTATCGTTTGCAGACTGAAATCAACAACGGCAACTACTGATCATATTTGCTAGATTTCTTTCAGTTCTAGACATCAGATGAATAAGCAAACACCTTCAAATTCCACTCCTGTTTCTGTTTCCTTCAAAACAGAGTGACATTCCTAGTAGTGCACAATGGCTTTCAGACTTCACTGTCCTCATATCTAGTGCGGCAGCATAGATCTAAGAGCTCCAGAGCTAACAGCCTCGCTGTATTTCAGAAATCAGTGCCTTAGACCAGGCTTCCTCAGCCTTGGCCCTCCAGATGTTTTTGGCCTACAACACCCATGATCCCTAGCTAGCAGGATCAGTGGTCAGGGATGATGGGAATTGTAGTCTCAAAACATCTGGAGGGCTGAGGTTGAGGAAGCCTGCCTTAGGCTCTTTAATCATCCCATATAGCTGGCAAGGCCAATTGCTGTCAGCAGGACTAAATCACCCCCTGTTAGTTATTTTGAGTTCTGTATTGCCAAATTATTATTATTAAAACTAATTGGGAAATTAGATTTGGCATAACAAGTCCCTGTAATATTTATCTACTTAAGAGTTTGGTGGTTCTTCTTCTTTTTTGGTATCTTTTCAACTTTTGATTTCCCTTCATGCATCAAGCTGTCCATTTTCATCGTGACAAGTTTGCTTATGGAGATTGCAAATCCTTGCATAATTTAATGATGAAAAGCCAGCATCTCATTTTCCTCCAAATGCAGCTATTTTGTAGATTAAAGATAAACAGTTGTGGAGTTAATATGGGGTAGGGATTTTTTTGGCGGGTTTTCCTTTTGTGTGTGTGTGTGTGTGTGTGTCTCTGTGTGTAAGAACTCTGCCACCAACTTGAACATGGAGCGAGACAATTTGCAGACGGGGATTGGAAATGACATACATTTAAATTACTGCAGAATTAACATGTTTTGAACTGCAGGATATGCAGTTATAGGCAACTGCTTATCTGAAAGAAAGCTTCTTTCCTGAGGTCAGTCAACAGTTAGCTTCTTATTATGCCAGATTCATAATACTCGAGTCCTTGAAGAGTTTCTGGACTCCTTTCATGCTTGAATGGGGCTCTCACACTTCATTGGGAACTTGGATTTATAAGAATAACTAGTGTTCTGCTTTCCTCCAGTTTTATCCAGTCTGCTAAGAAGAGGTGGCATGTAAAGAGCACATCGCTCTCTTATTCTTAAGTGGGCATTGTGAACACCCACCATCTGGGGTTTATATCAAAAAGCTGAGAAAAGAATGCCTATGCTATGGACCTCAAATGTAGGGCTTGCTACAGATCCTGCATTGGATACAGAGAAAAATCAGTATTTGGATGCATATTTTTACGCCATTTCACAGAAAGGCTAGGGCAGGTGTTAGCAGTGGGTAAAATACAATTGTCTTAAATTCCAGTGCAGTCTTGTGTATAAGGCAAGGAAAGTTGTGAATGTGTGTGTGCTTCTTAGTAACTCCAAAAAGGTGACAGCAGCAGAGGGGAACCCGTGACTCCAGCTCTCATCAGTTCCAGCCACTGTGGCCAATGGCCAGGGCCCTCACAGCACTGCAGGTTTCTTAACAGACCAGTAAGGTAAAGGTAAAGGGACCCCTGACCATTAGGTCCAGTTGTGGCCGACTCTGGGGTTGCGGTACTCATCCCGCTTTATTGGCCGATGGAGCCAGTGTACAGCTTCCGGGTCATGTGGCCAGCATGACTAAGCCGCTTCTGGCGAACCAGAGCAGCGCACGGAAACGCCATTTACCTTCCCACCGGAGTGGTACCTATTTATCTACTTGTACTTTGATGTGCTTTCGAACTGCTAGGTTGGCAGGAGCAGGGACCGAGCAACGGGAGCTCACCCCGTCGCAGGGATTCAAACCGCTGACCTTCTGAGCAGCAAGTCCTAGGCTCTGTGGTTTAACCCACAGTGCTACCTGTGTCCCTTAACAGACCAGTAAGGGGGGGGGGAGAACCTCCTACCAAGTGGGCTTCTGACTTCTGACTACTAAGTGGAAGAGGCTAGCCTTCCTCTGCATAAGACACAGAAACTAGGTGGGCTGGCAAAGGAGAGATGGAGTGCTGCCCATCCCTCATCCACATGGGAGGGGGCACAGAGAAAGGCATTTCTCTCTCTCCATGCCCATCAAAACAACCAGAACCAACAAGCAGGTTTACAGGATGGGTCACTCTGATCTCCCCTTTACTTGCATGGAATTCATTGGTGTCTGTGGTGACCCAGAGAGACAAAGAATTGCAGAATTGGAAGGGGCTCCAGGGGCCACCAAGTCCAGACCCCTAGGTTGGATGCCAAATGCGCTGCATGCTGAGGGCTCGGGAAAGGGGTAAATGGATTGGCATCTAGTTAATATTGCTGCACGGTAACCCAATCTCCACAGTAGTGTGAGATTCCAGGGGTTCCGGGCGCTTACCCAGGAGGAACCAGGCTTGACATATCTGTGTTTGATTTGCTGATATGCTAAGAGACAGCTGTTAATATACAGAGAGAGCTGACAGCACCAAGAACTCCCCTTCTCTGTAATAAGCTTCTCTCTGCTTTACTATTCTTCCTTCAACATGTAAGAACATTGTAGATTTTGCAGTAGGCAGATTTAGTTTCGTTTTGTGAATCGGTTAAAAGGTAGGTGATTAATCAGCTACAAATTCTTTAAACCCATTGACAGCCCAAAAGGAGATGGTTTCTGAAAGATAATATTGCGCAGCTCAATTAGAACGAGGGTCATTGTTTATGTTCCATAGAGCAGAGATGTTCTGGGGAAAGGATCATTCTATTAAAAGGCAGAACAGGCTTTCAAAATGCCTGAGACTGGCTGATGCTAAATTTAAGCTTCTGGACATTAATATTTCCTCCTACTCATGGCTGTCTGTCACTGCTTCTCTAATTGAAAGATCTGAGCCAAACTAAATGTGGTATGGGAGAGATCCTTGGCCAGAACTTTGAAAGTATTTTTCTACTACTTGCATGGCTTTCTGCTGCAAAATGGCTTCTAAGTAGTTTACAAGTATGAATCCATACATAATTAACATACACAATAAAACATTTCCATCAAAGCAGCAATTAAAATATACAGTATAGCAAGCCGGTTAAAAAGGATAGCAATTGAAACAGTTTAAAAAATTTAAACAATTGAATCTCGAAGTTCAGGTTCACAGGAATGTCTGCCTAAACAGGTATGTCTTCTAGAGCCGGCGGGTGGCCAATACTGATGGTGGGCATTTTATATTTCAGCAGGGAGGGATTAAGGGATTTGAGTTAGACCCATAGTGTTGTCAATGAGCAGGTTAAACATTCCCCCCTGTACCATCTCTGAATTTGAATTTTCACCTTCCCAAAGCTGATGTTAACTCGTCAAGGGAGAAATCATAAGGTATTGGGTCCTCCTAGTTTTTCTTCGTCTCCAGGGCTAATAGTGGCTTGCAGGGGTGATTTAGGCTGCAGTCCTATGCAGTTGTATACTGCTACAACTCTCGTCATCCCTGACCATTGCAGTGCTAGCTGGGATGGATGGGAACTGGAGTCCAACAGTATCTGGAGGTCATAAGTCCTCTGATGTGTCCATGCTAAAGTGGAAAGCAAGTCACATGGAGCACTGTGGGACTAAACACAAATAAGATTGCTTGGCCAACCAGAAAGATGCCATTAGAGTTTAAGCCCCTTCCTCTGGGACTACAGAAGAAAAGAAAAAGATTTTGGGTGAGCCTATCTCAGATGTCCCACTCAAAACCTTAGATAGTTATGAACATACCACCATGATGTATAATAGGCTTCACAAGAAGACCATCAAGGCCTCTACCTAAATGTAGTCATGTGATTCTCTACTGGGGCATGTGTCAGTGTGCATATGCTTCCAACTATTCTGTTTCACATTTATCCACCCCTTTTCTTTTGGTCCTCTAGACTTCTTTTTTACTGTGTACAAGTGGCGGCCATTCTGGGTGTGTCCAAATGATGCATGATTGCTGACGTGAAGGTCCTTTTGGATCCAGAAGAGGGAAGAACGGGGCGCAACAGGGGCATAATGGGGCAGGGTGTGCTTATGCACACACTGCTGACATGCATGGGGGCCGGGAATGGAACTCCTGCACAAAATGGCCGTTGCCTGTATTTGTGACCCTTTGTGCTCATGATGCTATTGGGGCAGTTGAGTTCCTGCTTTCAGTGCTGTTCGTGCCTATGGAAAGTTCAGGGAGGACACACTGCTTTGTTTTCAATTGGTGGATGTCCTATAGCTTCCTGTTGAAATCCTGTGACTTTTCCTGCCACAAATGTTCCGGTGTGCATGTGTTGTCCTGCATTTGCTGCACTACAGTGCAAGAGTGACCCTCCAGATGGCAATTATGCAGGAATGCTGGGGAAGCGTGTCAGAACAGGCAGTAATGCTTCCGAATGCCAGTAGATGGAAGCCACAGAAGGGGAGAGGGCTCTTGTGCTTGGGTTCTGCTTGCTGGTTTCCCACAGGCATCTGGTTGGCCACTGTGAGAACAGGATGCTAGACTGGAAAAGACATTGGCCTGATCCAGCTTAGTGTAGACATTTCAGTATAAATCCATCTCTAAGGCACCATTATTGTGTCAATTGCATGCTACAGAATACACCCCCTCCAAAAAAACCCACCCATTCCAGTCTAGAGCCATTTGTATCACATGCACCCTGGAAGAAGGAAAAGGACCAGTCACTCACAGTTGGACAGGATTGGGGAAGGATATCACATGCACCAGATGCATGGTCATGACTTTTGTTTGCATAAACCTAGTTCTTGGCAGATTGAGTAGCACCGAAATGTTGTCAGGAAGAGTCAAAATGCCTAACCAGCAGACTCATAAAATGTATCTATTCCTGGATTGCATCACTTTGAATTACAGATAGGAGACTGAATGTTCTTTCCTGTAAATACTCTGCCCATTCAGAATTAGAAGTTTCTAATAATTCTGTTGGTACAGAGGACCAAAGGGCAGGACTGGAACTAGTGGGTGAAAATCACAGACAAGCAGATTCCAGCTAAACATTATGTGCTTAATCCAGTGTTAGCCCTACTTAGAACAGACCCATTGAAATTAATGGGCGTGATTAACTTAGTTCCATTGCTTTCAATGGGTCTGCTCTGAGAAGAACCTAGTTGGATTCAACCTTAGGTAACAGCAGTTCAACACTGGAATATTGGGAATAGGTAAGCTCTCCTTTTCTGGAAGCTTTTAACCATCCCTGACACCCATCCGTAGGGGCTGCTGTAGTTGACGCCTGAGCTTGGATGATATCTAATGTAGATTCCAACTCTGTGGACTGATTTACAGCTAAGTTCTACTCATTGAAATGGATGAGCCTAAGTTGCTCTTGTCCATTAACTTCAATGGGATGAGCACTGGATGCAGCCCTATAATTCTGTGAAGAACTTTCTCCCTTGTCAGGCAGTAGTATATTTTCAGGGAGTTGTTCCCTCACCCCATTTGGTGTAGGAAATAGATTCAAATATCCAGTCTTTCCACTGCAGGTGAAAGTGGTACAGTAAGTAGGAGGGGGCATCACACAAGGCTGATTAGTGTGTAGGTCCCCTGTAGCTGATGCCATGAAAACACATGATGGGGAGAAGGGGATTGCCTGTCCCTGGAAACTAGACCAGTGGTTCCCAAAGTGGAACCACTAGAGGGCAATGGGATTTTTTTTTTGTGGGGGGGACACTAAGACGCAAGAGCAGGGGTCAGCACTTTTTCAGCAGGGGGCCAGTCCACTGTCTCTCAGACCTTGTCGGGGACCAGACTATATTTTGGAAAAAAAAGAAAAAAAGAACAAATTCCTATGCCCCACAAATAACCCAGAGATTCATTTTAAATAAAAGGACACATTCTACTCATGTGAAAACACGCTGATTCCCGGACTGTCTGCGGGATGGATTTAGAAGGCGATTGAGCTGGATCTGGTCCCCGGGCCTAAGTTTGCCTACCCATGGGCAAGAGGATAGCTGGAAAGGGGATGATGGAGATTTAAATGACTCTCAGACTTTGAAAACTTGATATCATTGGATCAAGTTCATCAGCTTTCTTGAATTAACAAAACAAAATAGTTTTAATTGGATTTTGAATAAATTGTTACTGTTTTGAATTTTATCATGTTATTATCTTTCTTAGTGGTTCATGCAAACCGCTAGTCTCGATAATGCTTTCTATGGGGTAGGGGGCACTGGGGATGAGCTTATAGAACCAAGGAAGCCGTGGCCTGAAAAAGTTTGAGAACCACCGATCTAGATTGTCAGGTACAGTGGTACCTCGGGTTACAGGCGCTTCAGGTTACAGATGCTTCAGGTTACAGATGCCATTAACCCAGAAATAGTACCTCAGGTTAAGAACTTTGCTTCAGGGTGAGAACAGAAATCACGCGGTGGCAGCGGGAGGCCCTATTAGCTAAAGTGGTACCTCAGTTTAAGAACAGTTTCAGGTTAAGAACAGACCTCCAGAACGAATTAAGTTCTTAACCCGAGGTACCACTGTACCTTGTTTTCAAATGGTGATTATGCAGTGGTACATTCACTGCTCTTTTCATATTCTGGAAAGAATACAAGGCTTTTCTTCCACTCTACGCATCTGTGTAATGTCTGAGTGAAGCTTCTGGAGAGGTTTTTTTTGTTTTTTGTTTTTTGTTTTTTACAACAAGAACATGTAAATAAAGCATGTCATTGTTTAAAAGTAAATGTTGACTCATAAGAACAACCCCCTCCAAAAAATAATAATATTACTTGTGTTTCATCTAAAGATGGAGGCAGAACTGAGTAACACTTTATTTATTTATAAAAATATTTGTAGACTGATGTTTAATTAAAAAAATATATGAAAGGAGCTTGCAACAAAAATACATAAAAAACAACTATTTACAAATTTTAAAAACAGACAACACTGTGGAAATATGTATTCTTAATTGCCTGCATAGGTCTGGCGGAATGCAAAAGTTTCCAGTAGGTGTTTAAAAGTTGGCACAGAATGCGCTTGCTGAATCTCTGTTGACAGAGTATTCTACAGGGCTGGGCCAATGACATTAAAGCCTTACCAACTCAAGGAACGACCAGTGAGGCTCCTGCAGACGATCTCTGGGATCAAGAAGTCCCTTAGGCACCCTGGACCTAAGCTGTTCAGGGCTTTGTAAATTTTTGCTAGAGCCTTGAACCTGGCTTGGTAGTAGATGGGCAAGCAGTGCAACTGTATTAACAATGGTGTTCTGTGCTCTTGACCAAGGACCAGAAGCTCCCATTCTCTCTCCTTGGCGATCACTCCTAGCCGAGTAAGATTGTCTTCTATAAACACGGTTTTAACAATGAGTTCGTAAGTGACTGTGGAGGCCAGTTCTGGATCCACATGTCCTTCCATAGGGGGGGACATTGGTTTCTGGGCGGGAGTTGATCACGGTGTGGATTTGCCCAGTGTGTCTTCCTCTTAGCACTTTTCCCCCTTGCGTCCTGAGTTCGAGTGTCTTCAAAGCCCATGACACCTTTGGTAAAGGCTGTTCTCCAACTGGAGCGCTCGCAGGCAAGTGTTTCCCATTAGCAGTCTGGTTACCACATTCTGCACCAGCTGGAGTTTCTGTACCAGAACCAAGGGCAGCCCCACATAGAGCGCATTATAGTTATCCAGCCTTGAGGTCACCAATGCATGGACTACAGTAGTCAAGCTATCTTTGTCCTTCAATGGCCATAACTGGTGAACCAGGAAAAAACCTAGCATTTGTTGAAGTGGGTGATCTGTCATTACACATGTTCACCTTCCTGGGAGAACTGCAAAGCACCTGAAAGGGTCTCATTCTCATGTCTGCTTCCACCTCCCATACTCCATCTTAAGATTTTTACCAAATGCAGACCAGGGTGGGTTGAAAAACAGCTTCCCTCCTTCATTTTTGACTGTCCAGTGGCGTAGCGTGGGTTGTCAGCACCCGGGGCAAGGCAAGTAATTTGCGCCCCCTAACCCATGGATTTGCGCCCCCTAACCCTAACCCCCAGATGTTGCGCTCAGTGCGGCCGGCCCCCCCTGCACCCCCCACGTCTATCCCAATGAAGTGTTCTGGGTACTCAAAAACTTCCACACTACTATGTGGCACTTTGATTAGCCTGCTGCGTATTTTGGAATTGCTTAAAAGCTTTCTCTTATGCAGTTCACAGACCTGTTCGGTCTTTCCAATGAGGAACATCGAATTGCAAATTTCAAAACTAAATGCAGAGTGCAATATTTCAATGCAGGAGCTATGGACAGAAGTTGTATTTCCTTCCAAAGGGTTTTGTACAGGTCTTTTTCTTAATTATTCTTGATGTTTTGCCCATTATGCCATTAGCTTCTTCACAGTACAGAGATAAATAGCCTGGTATCCAGAAGAACAGAGTGTGAACTGAAAGCATTTAATTATTGATATCTTAGTAACTAAGGTTCTGAAATGACGTTGTCAAATCCCATAATGATCGGACAGCAAATACATCACTTACTTTGGCAAAAACAACCTCAGAACACACACCAAACCTGGGAATATACGAAATGAACGTGTCAAAGAAGGTTTGCTTATTTCTCAATGGATATTCAGAGTTCACTTACTGGACAGAATATGTTTTTCCATTTTTATCTCATCCTCTATTTTTTCGCTCTTAGAAAAGTAAAGCTTTACAAATATTTATTTCCTCCTGGTTTGCTTTCATGATGGTTGGGACATTTAGAAAGCTACTGTTTTATCACGAGTTATAGTCTTCTGATTGGTTGAAATAAAATCAATATTTCTTTGATTACAAAGCTGTTATGGGAGCCAGCCTTACGTTATCCATCATTTTAAAATGTAGGTTAGAACAATAGCACCCAGGTATATGTTTAATTCATCCTGCCCAGATTATGTGAGTGGGATAAATATTTTCTCTGAGGGAGGGAAAGAGCCCTCAACGAGATACATCTGTTAACCAGCTTAAAGGTTCACTGTTAACAAAATCTAAGTTCCAAATGTGCAGCCAGTGGTCCTTTATATACATCAGGTGATCAAATCATGTTTTGTTCTTTGTTCCTCTCTCTTAGTAAGATAATAAGAAATAGGATAGAACGATTCCTTCCCCCACAAGGTTTCTGCTTGTTTGGGCTTGACAGAGCCCCTGTTGATTCTGGTACCTGTAGCTGTTCCAGGCAGCCTCTAACCATTTAAATAGTATGGCAACACATACACTGTGGAACTCCCTGCCTATTGATACCAGGCCAGCGTCTTCACTATTTTCAGCTAACCTTTTTTTATTTAGACATGATGGGTGTTTTAATCTGTTTGTTTTAGCCTATAGCTATTTTAACTTTCTGAAAGTCTTAAAGTATTCTTAATTCTTCATATTGATAATTTTATCATTTTGTATTTTTTTTTGGGGGGGGGGGTTAAACTGCTTCGAGGTTTGATTTTTACAATCAAGCAGTGTACAATTTTTATGAAATATGTAAGTAAATAAATGCCAGCGCAAGGGCTTTTCCGACACAAAAGGGCTTTGCCCGTTTGGAATTTGCGAAGACTCTCTGGTTTCTGCCTGCAGATTCCAAGCAGAAGAAGCATTACGAAGCAACTGAGTTAATTAGCCAAAAATGGAAAGAGAAAGGAAAAAAATGTTATCTGACTGTCTATTTAAATAGCTAAAAGTTACTGGCGTAGATTTGGCCTGAAGCAAATTAGAAAAAAAAGCATACACCTTAAAATTCCCTTGCTGGAATATAATTTACCATTAATATATTTAATTAAAAGATACTTCTGTGTTCCCTTTCCTGGTCTCTCACAGGTGCAACAGCTTTCATGTTTATTAATAGTATTAGATCAAATAAGGCAGACGTTTGATAATATATTGCAGGCTCATCGTTTTGGGAAACTGCAGGTTTTACAGGTGCTTTTCGTTTCATCTCCCCATCCCCCCCCCCAACGAAAACTATGGTGGATAAGTACTGAAAATATGAAATGCAGTTTTTACTTATGAAAGATCTAACCTTTATAATAAAACTTGCCGAAACTGATTTTCTTTCTATATATATATATATATATATATATATATATATAATCAGTGTGTTTCCTTTTGCCCCCCCCCCCCGCCAACTTGCATAAATAAGCGTTACGTGCAATATTTGTACAGTGGAATAAGAAACAAAATATTTCAATGGGCATGACGAAAAAAACACAGTAAGATACAGAGGAAATAAAGGGAGCTGGTTTTCAGAAAGGAGTACAAACTTGGTACCCAGTTTGTTTGTTTTTTAAATGCTCAGAAATGAAGGGGAGCAATTTAGGAAATGGCTCAGGATATGCTTTAGAATTATCATTTCTCTGCATTACATGAAAGGGATCTTAATGCAAGAGAAGGCATTGCAATATTGGTTAAACAAAAATTAAAAATCTTTGCATTGCATTTTGGTAAAAGCCCCATTTTTCTTCTTGTGCAATCATTATCTGTATTCCTGCATGTGAACCTCTTCTTATGAGCGGAGTGAAAGAGGGTAGAGATTTCTGAAGGGAAGAAGTCACTACTGATGCTGCAGTGATCTGTCCCACTGTCCTGCCTCTGCAAAGCTCATCTCTCTCCCCCCCCCCTTTTTTTTAAAGGACCACAATGCAGCGTTCTGCACCAGGAAGGAAAAGCTGGGGTTATTCTTTTGGGCTTTGTGTAAATAATGTTTAAGGATCAGAAATAGTTAATTACATTTCCGACGTAATTGATGATATTGCGGTAATGCTTTAGGACGTCTCATCAGCATTTTCCTAAACTGTTCCTCCGAGGGAAATATTCCTGCTCAAACTCTGATTTCTTCACTTTGCTGTGCTCTGAAATGTCAAAATCGATGCATTCATCAGAGTTTTTCCGCATGCAAATGTTCAAACCTTTTGCCTCCCCGCTACTCCTCAGTTTTGCACAGTCTCGAAAAAGAGGATAGATTTTGCTCGACGAAAACACGCTTCTTTGCATTTTACACTTTATCCTTCCCTTCCCTTGAAAGCAAGAACATCCCTCAGCTTTTTTTGCATTGCAAAAAAGAAGCAATTTTGGGTTGTTGTTTTTTTACTATTTTTGCTATTTATAGAATACCATACATACCTTTTCATGTATTTATGTATGCATAGTGTGCACCTCAGACACTTCAAGGTAGGTAAGTATCTTAACACCAAATGCAAGAATAAATAGTGTATCCCCAAACAATACAATAAAGAACAGAGCTGTCCTAAAGCCAGATAAATGAAAAGCCCAATACAGCAGCCTTAAGAACTTAAAAAAATCTCTGCTGGATCAAGCCAGTAGCCCATCTAGACAAGCATCCTCTTCTGACAGTGGCCAATCAGAGGCCCCAATGGGAAGCAAGCAGGACCTGACTGTGAAATCAATCCCCCCCCCCTGCCATTTCCAGCACTTAATTAAAATCATTCAACTTATTGTTTAATTTTATTTAAAAGCAATGCCAGAGGGGGTTTCCTTCAAGACTCAAAAGGCCCCCACAATGCCCCCTGAAATAACATGTTGAAGTTGTAACGTCACAGGGCTCAACAGGTCAGTGTAGCAAAGAACTGTGAGGAGAAATATGGAATTGTGACCCAAGGAGAGGTACAGTATACACGCCTAATGGTTAGAATCATGGACTAGGAGCAGGAAGGACCAGGTTGAAATCCCAACTGCTCTGTGAAGCACACCGGGGGTGATTTTGGACCACCACCCCCATTTTGAATCACCATCTCTCAGCCCAGTCTACCTCACAGAGTTGCGTCAAGGCACTGGCGGAGGAAGAGGAGTGCGGGGGGGAGCACACTGCCCCTGGCAGCACGATTCCGGTAGGGTGCCATTGCAGCTGCCCCCCGCCTGCGCTGCATGCGGTGTGCCCCGCCCCCAGGACGCGTGCCAGCCCCCCCCTGCTTGCTCTCCGCCCCCCGGTGCTGGAGCATGAAGCTCTGTTACTGCTTCAAGGATAAAGTTATGAGAAAGGAGATTTGGGTGGATCTAGACACAGGGAAACCCCCACTATAAATATGTCAGAAATTAGAACTGATTTTTAGAAGACATCTGAAGGCAGCCCTGTTTAGGGAAGTCTTTAATGTTTGACGTTTTATCGTGTTTTTAATATTCTGTTGTGAGCTGCCCAGAGTGCCTGGGGAAACACAGCCAGAAGGGCAGGGTATAAATAATAATGTATTATTATTATTATTATTATTATTATTATTATTATTATTACTACTACTACTACTACTACTACTAAAAAGAAAAAAAATCTTTATGGAAAACCATGTTTTAAAATTTCCTGCTCTCTGGCGCCATCTGGTGTTGCATGTTTATAGTGCATTCAAATTGCTGTTTCTTTACTAATGTAGTTGAGTCCCATTAGGCAGAATTTACAAAGGTGAAAGTTGTACGGCAGTGAAATTCTTTCTGAAGGTGGTGGACTCTCCTTTGTTGGAAGTCCTTAAACAAAGGTTGGATGACAGTCTATCAGGGATTCTTTAGCTGTGCTTCCTGCTTTGTAGGGGGTTGGACTAGATGACCCTGGATGTCCCTCCCAACTCTACCTTTCTATGACTCCAGGAGGGGAACTATATAGGTTCCTTTGAGCTATAGATGTGATAAATACAGTGGAATTTGCTGCCAAGGAGTGTGGTGGAGTCTCCTTCTTTGGAGGTCTTTAAGCAGAGGCTTGACAACCATATGTCAGGAGTGCTCTGATGGTGTTTCCTGCTTGGCAGGGGGTTGGACTTGATGGCCCTCGTGGTCTCTTCCAACTCTATGATTCTATTCTATGATTCTCTCTTCTGTTGCAGAAGAGGCTGAGGGAGATCTTATCCATTGTTAGCTAATTGTACTATTGACCCATTCCCCCCTCCTCCTCCTCCTCCTCCTCCTCCTCCTCCTTCTTCTTCTTCCTCTTCCTCCTCCTCCTCCTCCTCCCCCCTCCTCCTCCCCCTTGTTCTGGAGTGTCCCAGTGGATAAAGCAGACCAGGAAAGGAGGAGGGGAAGCAACCACCCAGGAATCTGTCTCTTGCCCTGAATAATTCACAGCCTAATTTAGTCAGCATTAATTAATGTAGTCAAAACAATTCACCTATTTTTATTAATGCAAATAGCAAATTTGAAAAACAATTAGTTTATTATAAGGGAAATCAGAGTATTTTGACAGTGCCCATTAGCTCTGCAAGATTTTCTAGTGAGGTTTTTTGTTTTGGTTTGGTTTTTTGCTTTATCCCCCCCCCCCCCTTTCTCCCCATAAATTGTAACAGCTGCTTGTTTTACTTTTGGCAAAATCACAACTGAGGAACATTTTGGCTGGGGGGGGGGGGCAGAAGGAAACATTAAATGTGGTATTTTTAGGAAAACGTGCATGGTCCTGGCTTTCGTGTTTATGTCAGGAACTGGGCGTACAAAGCCTTTCTGTCTCCATTCATGGTATCTGAAGAAGTGTGCATGCACACGAAAGCTTATACCCAGAACAAACTTAGTTGGTCTCTAAGGTGCTACTGGACAATTTTATTTATTTATTTTGAATCCCTGAGAGTTGGCCATCCAATCTATGTTTAAAGGCCTCCAATGAAGGAGAGACAATATCCTTCTTAAAATGTGGTGCAGTGAGAAGAACATCTTCTGAGATGAGATGCTGCTTATTTCGCTTTTCATGTTTTGGCGAGTGAAGGGACTTGTGTCATTACAGATCCACAACCGTTGTGCTAAACAGTCTACAATTGTAGTTTGTTTAGCATATGCCCTGATGAGATCTTGCGTATCACTGGAACCCTTATAGGTCAAGATCGGGGTGGGTGGGAGGGAGGGACTGTTGTGGCTAGTTGTATCTCCTTCACTTCCACCTAATTTAGAAGACAGCATATGCCCTTTCAGGGAACAAAGGGATCATCACACTGATCTCATGATACCTGATGAAATGTGATTGCAACATAAGCTGCAGCTTTTAGCATTTAAACATTTCTAGTTGCTTTTTTTTTTTAAGTGATTAGATTGGCAATGTTGCGATTTTATTGTATTTTGTTATTTTAAATTGTGAGGTGCTATGGAAGAGCCTTTCGTCCTGAGAAGCAACATCAAAAAAATAAAAATCTCTGAAAATAAATTAGTCAAAATATTGAGTGGGCGAGTTGTCCCTATTACACCTTGCATCTGTCTGCATCTGTATTAGGCTCCAATTCTGAAAACAGACTGCAGTCGGGTGTTTTACATACACGTCTTGAAGTCATAAAGATCGAAAGCTTGTGTGTTTGTTGAAACATGTAGGCTTACCCGATATCTGATGAGTGAAAAGCAACGTTGTCACTGTCAGCCCTGAACTGGCTTAAACGTGTCAACTTTTGAGGTTAATTTCATAGTGTGTTAACCCAGGAAACATAAGGCAAGATGGTAATCATGTAGTTCACTGATGGCTGAATTCTCCCCCAAATTACCAGGAGCAGATTCATCCACTTACTTGCCACTTACTGGAAACATCCACATATCCTGCTGAACATGGTTTTACACTTTACGCTGTTGGCCTCAGAAACTCTTACGTTGGGCAAAAGTAAGTGCTCTGATGGTAGCTTTTGTGAACTGTGGGTCTACAGTCAGGGAGCCAGTGCATTTGAAGAGACATACTAATATTTTCTAAGCTTTTTAAGAGTTCCGTCTCCATTGTGTTATTTGCTAGTGCTGCTATTGCTGTATAAACACTGCTGATTTTTCCAACTTCATTTCTGCAATATTCTAACAGAGCACATTTCAGAACTTCATTTTGCTTTAGCTCCACACCCCCCCCCCACATCTTTCATTGATCTCAATGTGATACAGCTGCTTATTTATGCTCACAAATGCTAGATGAAAGCTGATTTCCCCAGATCTTCTAGATCAGAAAGGCATACTTGGTTCTGCAGCTAGCATGGGTTCCTGGATGTTCAGTGGATATGATTCTAAAACATACCCAGTTTTGATCTGTTGGAGATTATCTTTGTCCATTTTTAGTTAGTCCTGAAAATTTGTCAGAGACTGTGCTGTGGCTCTGTCTAGGCACATTGTATATAGGATGGTATCCCATGCTGTGTTGCATGAGATGGAAGCATGACTGGAAGGTGGTATTCCATGAAACTATTCTCAAATCAGTTCAGTGGCCCTCAATGGATGGGAAGTTTTCTTTGTTGTCAGTGATTTGCAAACAAATGTTACCAGTGTCATGGTATCAAGGAGAAAGTTTGCCATTGGAGCAGTACCTGTTGCATATCATGGTATGGCTTTTCCTTGTGAATTTAATTGCAGTATCTGAAATCTAATGTCTGCTTCTGTCTGGGTGCTTGTGCATGTGCTTTTAGACTAGAGAGTTTTTCTTTCACATTTAACTTCTCCAAGAAGTCCAAGGTGTGTATATGGTGTGTATATCTTTACAACCACAACAACCCTGTGAGGTAGGTTTGGCTGAGAGATTGTGTTGGAGCCAAGGTGAGCGTCATGAGTGAACTGCATTTGTTGACGTGTTTAAAGTTAGCTGAGTTTCTTTTTCCTCACTGTAAAAGGAAGATCTGGTAAAGAGCCTAACTGTGGAGGATTAGATTGTTGTTGTTGCTGCTGTTGTTAAATCTGTATAGGTCAGTGAAACTCCATAAAGGTGAAGGGAGCCATTGACAGGAGATGATTGTCTGAAATATAAGCCAAAAGACATAAACTGAGACAGAAGCAGGTAGCAAATAACTAAGATCAAACTGAAGAATGTTGCAAGAATGGAGTGAATTTCTCCAGTTCCAAGAGAAGACTCAACAGATAGAAAAGTTTGGTCTGAGAACAAGATAGGATTTCAGATTCACTTGCTCCACAGCACACCAAAATCCAATTGTCTGGTGTGGATTCTGATGGCAATTATGGTAGTGCTAAATAATCATGAAGCTTTTGCTAAGATCCCATCGTCCAAGCTTCTATCATAACTGTGAATCCCAAACTATTGTCCATTTGGGGGTTTCTGCACCTTTGTAGAGATAAGCCACATAATGCACACAACCCTTTGATATAGATGCTTTGGGTTACATGCAAACCTCATTAAATTCAAATCAAGACTGACCTAGAGTAAGCATGAGTGCCTCAGTCTAGAGAGCTGTGTACTCTCTGAAGTATACACTTCAGTGCACACACAGCTATCTTCATTTATTTCAGTGGAGAGGCCTTATCCAGCCTAATATGATAGGGAAAAAAGTGTAAATGTGGACATCTCATGTAATCTGCATACTTGCTCTGTGTTGCGGTGTGTATGTGTGGACTGTTCTGTTATTTTCTCTCCGTGTGTGTTACTTGCAGCCTTTGAGCCTTCTGCTTGCAGCAAAAGAGGATTTCCCTACACCGTCAAATTTATTTGACGTTACCTATTTTAGCCTCCCTCCTTTTGTTTGTGCGATAACACACCTTGTTTGTGCACTATGGTTCATTGCCACTTCCCTATGGCTGTTGAATACGATTCCACGTTTCTTCAGGGGGCTATAAATAGGGTATCTTGAGGGATTGTCAGGCAAGGAACAATCCCACACAGACTCTGTGTGTCTGTGTGTGGAAATGATCTCCAAATCAGCCTATGATGGCACACAGTTCATTTATAATTTGGCCACAATAAAAAGAATAGATGGGCCAGTGCAGAAGGAGACACTCTGAGAAACCACACGGTACCAAAGATTTACATCTGCCGGTGAATTTCTTTTGCATTAGAAGGCATGTTGAGGATTCCTAAACCCTTTATAAGGCTGAACACTCCATGCAAATATTAAATGCATTAAACAAGAGGAAGGGTTGGGCAGCGCTATACATCTGCCATGTTTGCTCCTCGCCTTTACACCACTGAAAAGCTGTTATCCTTTCTCCATTTTCCCAAACATGAATGGAGAAATCTCATGTCACAAAGCTGCTGCACAGGTAAACCTTGGATGGACTTAATTGCAAGTACAGCTGCTCAACTTGGTTGGCAATCAGCTGGGAATGCCTTTGTTTGTTTATCTTATTTCACACACATATATATATATGTGTGTACACACACACACACACACAAAACAACAACAACACACCACTGGATTGTACAGGAATAAATAAATAAATCTCAAACCAGTTTACAAAAAAAAAAAGGCAAAACATGAAAATGACCGATAAGAAAAAATAATAACAAGTAATTTTAGACTGTCAAGAAGGTAAAATAACAGTAGACTAAAAACAGATAAACTTCCTTAACATCTGGGGAGGCACATCTAAACAAAAGCACTTTTAGCAGGTGCCAAAAAGAGTGTGGCGAAGACGCTTGTCTGATATCAAGAGGCAGAGAACTCCACCACACTGAAAGATGGAGTTCTTGCAAATGTAGACTGGGTATTATGCAGCTCTTGTAACAGTGCCAATTCTGCCACTTGAAACAATCAAGTGGGTGTATATGGGGGCAAGGTGATCTCTTGGGGAAACTGGTCCTAAGTTGGTTCCTAAGTGCATTGGCTTTAATGGGGTGAGGTTCAAGCTGCATGCCAAGGGGGATGAACGCCTCTTACGCCCTAAGCTTCCTGGAAATGTTAGCAACACAGAAAGGTGTGTGTGTTCATTCACAGGTAAAGTTGCATGCCCAAGTCTTTGGCTCAGCATCTCTGCTTAAAAGCATATCCACTAGTCATCCTCCATGTAGGAAGGCAACCCCCGCTTTAACAATAAGTGATCATTAAATTGCAAACCTGGCTTTTTAAGCTGCTTCGGGAAAATGTTCTATCATATGGCATGAGGAGGGGTGGAAACTCTCTCTTCCAAAAAATGCAAAGTCCAAAGCAACTTTGTGTGCATGGGGTAGTTGTGTGGGCTTTCGTGGGGTGGGTGAGTTTGGATGCTGGCCAGATTTCTTTATCTAATGGCAAACAGCAGAATGTGTGTAACTATGGCAGTAAGAGTTGGCGGGATGGGAGTCAGTGTACAAGCTGTGTAAGTCAACTACAATGATTCCAAATACACTTTCATATTTAAAGTGTACTTAATGGGATTGGCCACCTGTCAAATACTGCTGCCCAGGTCATATGCTTTCCTTCATAATAGGCTCCCGTTAATAGAGTTTTTATTATTTGGATTTGGCAGGCATACATGCTTTTATTGAATGAACTTCCTGCTAAGTTTCGGAAGAGAGCAATGGCTGGTTTATAACATAATTGCGCTATATGTTGATAGTATCTTTTATTGTAATTGTTTTTCATTGTTTTTAATAAAAGAATAGGAATAATAGGAGACATAGTAGAAGATGAATTTTTTTCCTTGCCTTTCATTATTCATGAAACTAAAAAAAAAAAAATCCCAAATAAGCATTTTACAGAGGGTAAAAAGGTCTCATTCCAAAAGTGCCTAATTTAAATCAGTTTATACAATGAAACAGCTAATGATCTTTAGTGTTGAGAGGTGTAATGCTTTTATACTTTTTTATGAATAGAATTGTAGGGAGGGGGTAGCTCCATTGTGTAGGGTATGCTGAATTTCTACAACCATCCTTTATCAACAGATGGCAACTAGCACATGAAAAATAATTAAAAAATAAAATGAAAAGAAATCCAGAATGAATTAAAGTGCTTCTCTGCGTTCTGATCTGCATTTCCCCCCTTCTTTCTTTCCTTCTACGTGTGTGTGTGTGTGTGTGTGTGTTTTGGTTTAAGAATTTTTATGGTGAATTGCCATATTATCTGTTACATCAGTTTACAATGAGGCTCCTATCAGACATAAAACAGATTTATAATATCATTAAAACACAATATCAAAGAATGAATAAGCAATTCAATAAAATTACAATAACGCAAAGATAAAATGAAAGCCTTTTCAATAACAGTTTTATGCAAGAACATTTTGCAGATAAATATGTGTTTATAGATCTTTTAAATGCACATTTATTATCCTGCTCCTAATAGAGCCACAGGGGTTAATTTCCCCCCCTTCTTCCTCTGTGTTTTTCTTTATAAGTGGTTCAAAAAACCGGCTGCAAAACTCTTCAATAGATTGTTTTCTGTCTCAGGACTGATTTTAGGGAAAAGAGCATTTTGCAGTACAGAATCAAGTTAATTGAACTGGGCTGAAAGCTGCATTTGTGGAACCGTTTCAAAATCAGAGCCATTTCTGACAGGTAGGTGACTGGAAAGGATCTAAATTCTGGCCATTTCGACTTTTGCATGTGCTCATGTCCATTCTGTCCCTTTTGCTCATTGACCTACGATTTCCACCTCAAACAATCCACATGAAAATGTGCATTCAGATATGCATTTATCAATATATATATTTTTTCTCAGAGCAGGGATTTCAAAATACGTTTAAATTGTCGAGAAGTGTGTCACAAATATTCAGAGAGTTGCGAATTCCAGGGGGTAAGCAACTTCTGATTTGCACTTTAGTCCTCAAAGTGCCGATCAATTTTGTTGAGTTCAGAATTCACAAAGGACCCCTGGTATTAAGCCAAGGGTGTCGGAGCATAGCAAGCTGTCCCATACTGAGTCAGACCACTGCTCCATTTGGCCCAATACTGTCGACACAGGGTTTCATGTAGTAGTGTGGGTCTTCCTCGCCTCTACCGGGAGATGCCAAGAACTTTTGCATGCAGAGCCACTGAACTATCACTGTATTGTTATGGCTCTTCCTCTTAAGTGTACCTTTTTGACGCTTGTTCTTTTGACATCCATTTCAGCAGGCGTGTAATCAAGATGTCTGTAGCAAGCAGGGATACAGTCATGAGGGGGTGACCTCAGGAATACTGTAGCCCTCCACCCCAAAGTTTCAGCTGTCATTTAAAACAAATAAGACTCTAGTTCTTTTACTTGTGGAAATATTTTCCTCCTCCTCTTCTTCTTCATCATTTACTTCTGCAACTTCATCTTCATCTCTTCCTCCTTCTCTCCCAATCCTCCTCCCCTTCTCCTGCCCTTCACCATAAGGTCCCAGAGCAGGTTACATCATGAAAAGCACAATATTAAAAACAGTTTAAAACCACTTACAAAATAAGGTGGATGCTAAAGATATACAACTCAAGTGTCAAAAGCCAGGAAGAAAAAGGTACAGGCAATATCCTACCCAGCTGCCCACAAAGAAGTGATAGGAGACCCAGGGTTCGAGTCCCACATTGGGGTTGGACTAAATGACCCTCATAAAAGGTAAAGGTAAAGGGACCCCTGACCATTAGGTCCAGTCATGACCGACTCTGGGGTTGCAGCGCTCATCTCGCTTTATTGGTCGAGGGAGCCAGTGTATAGCTTCTGGGTCATGTGGCCAGCATGACTAAGCCGCTTCTGGCGAACCAGAGCAGTGGACGGAAACACCATTTATCTACTTGCACTTTGCCTATTTATCTACTTGCACTCTGATGTGCTTTCGAACTGCTATGTTGGCAGGAACAGGGACTGAGTAACGGGAGCTTACCCTGTTGCGGGGATTCGAACCGCTGAC
>NC_138511.1:31915112-31927612 GCF_964252035.2 Podarcis erhardii
AGAGCAAAGCCAGAAGAAAGAGGGAGAGGGGGAAAAAACCCCACAGACTATAGGTATGCAGAGAGGTTTGCATTCAGCACAGGGGCTCTTCACAGCAGAATGCGCACACCCTCATCGGTGGATTAATAACACATATTGTATGATTATTACACCCCTTTTTCCTTTTGCTTGGAATAACAGCAGCGTAGTCAGGCAGAGAGAGAGAGAGACTGACAGTGAAAACAGCCTGACACACACCCTAGTGGGGAGGAACTTCTCATCTCTGTTGTCATAGGCCTTAGCATCCTTGGAAACAGCTGGAGATGAGACGCTCTCACAGCCTAGCAAGTGTGGAAGGAGTCTGCAGATCACAGGCTTGCGTGGGATGGCTGTGTGTCCTCTTCTACCTTCTGGATTCCAAGCAGAACACAAGAGATGTCACAATGACTGAAAGAAGCCTAAGGGCTGGTGAATTGCCCATCCCTGAAGGAAGCACACTGTTAATGCACCTGTGCCTCTCCAAGCCAATTGGGGAGGTCTTACTATTCCTCCGGCGTAGAAGGGGAGGGCAACAGAGAGATGAATCAGCCCCCTGTGTCCAGGCGGCTTACTCATTTCCTAGGTGCTGAGCCACAACACATCCAGACATTCATCAAGTTCCCAAACACTCCACCACGGCTACAGAAAGTCAATGAAGGTTTATATGTCATTGGTAGTTTCTCAAGTGTCCTGGGGAATGATTGACTGCGTTCACATCACAACCGTGGCACACGCAAGATAATGAGATGTAGAGAAGTCGCGGGGGGGCACAAACTATTTCCACGGAGGAGCATGCTAGCTGGCCTGACGCCTTGTTTGCTGTCAAAGGCAGCTTTGTATGGAGATCTATGCATGTTTCCACAAGCAACTTTTGAAACACTGGAGCTCTGTTGGATCAGGGTGGGATGGGAAGCTGTTTCTTCTGAGGCTGTAATTGCTGGAAAGTTGCACACGATAACGTTGTGTTTAATTATTTATTTATGCCCTTGTTTTAAAGGCCAAGCTTCTTGCAACAAATCTAAAAGAGCGCACACACAATTACAGTCGCTCACACGAGTCAATCTAAACGGACCATTCCATAAAAATTTTTATTGTTGAGTTATTCGGCCTGCATTCCTATACCCAATACCTATACAGAGAGACATTAAAGTTGCCCTGCAGGGTATTTGAATCAGTATTAAGATGTGCTAGGTCATGGGTAGGCAAACTAAGGCCCGGGGGCTGGATGCGGCCCAATCGCCTTCTAAATCTGGCCTGCAGACTGTCCAGGAATCAGGATGTTTTTCCATGAGTAGAATGTGTGCTTTTATTTAAAATGCATCTCTGGGTTATTTGTGGGGCATAGGAATTCGTTCGTTTTTTTCCAAAATATCGTCCAGCCCCCCACATGGTCTGAGGGACAATGGACCTCCCCCTCCTAAAAAAGTTTGCTGACCCCTGTGCTAGATTCTATGTGGATGTGGCATAAGAACACTTCCAGGACTTCATGCAAACTTGGTCCGAGACTTAAAATGAATCTGAATTCTCTGTAAAGATACGTGGTGAGGGAAATAGATTTGTTGGAAAATCTGCCTCCACAGTCCAGAAATGAACAAACCATTTTGATCGTGTAAGATGTGGAAGCTGTAACGACACTTTGAGGGGTGGGCGTGGCTCGTGATTACTGCTCAATATGTGGTTCTATCTTTGCCGAATCCATATGATAAAATATTGAATAAACAAGGTTCTCATACTTACAATTATCATAAGAAATTAATACTTTTAAACTCCTGTTGCAAACTTTTCTATTCCACCATTGTGCATTCCATCCACAATGAGTAATTGTTGTCTGTTTTTAACTTTCTTTAATGTTTTTAACTGCCTGTTGTACAGCTTTATGTTTTTATTGCTGTAAACGAATTTTTAAAAATGATAAAGCAGTAAATATATATATATATATATATATATATATCAGTATGTCTGTGCCCATCACGGGACTTGTCTCTGCCCATCTCTGGATGGTTCATTATCCAGGATGTTTCATCACTTACTGCTTATCCCTTAGTGCCCTTCCATGTACACCGTTCCATGCAAAGGAACTGGTTTCCCTTCTCATTTCATGTTATTATCCATCTCCCCCCAAAATCTTCCATAATCCTGAAACAAATGCCTTCTTTAGCGAGAATTAATTTTTTTTTTGGTAACTTCATTCTTATGCCCACCCCCCCCAAAGAAATGAGCAGATTCTTAGAGAATTGATGTGACTTCAAGAATCCAACATGTTTTGAGGTGCAGATGTGTTTGGGTAGATGTGGGGAAGAAAGTTGACCCGAGGTCAGACGTAGCCAACATTTGGGTGTTGGGATGAATAACAGAGCTCATCACAACCAAGTAAACCCTGCTGAATTCAATGGGGTTAAGATCCAGGTAACAACACAGTCCTAACAAAGTCTACTCAGGAGTACTGTTGAATTCAATCCGGCTAACTCCTATAAAATGGGGCTGAGATTGCAGCCTAAATGGAGTTAGGATGGCAGCCTATGTGTGCACCTCTCTCTCTCTCTGTGTAAAATCTGTATTTTAAAGGATAAGAATTATGAATATCTTCCTGGTGGAGAAAAAATTAACAGAGACAGGAACATTTTGTTCATACAAGGAAAGACACCCATCAGAGAAATTGGAAACGAGAAAAGGAGAAATTGACGGAAAAGAATCCCAAATGGAATTCCATGGATGTATAATTCAAATATTGTGGGGAAACAACAACAACCACTGTTTGTTATTAATATGTGTCCAACAGCTAACAATGTAAGGACTTGGCAGAATTTTGGTTACTCACGTTGGTTGTTCTTCCTTCCCTTTCTGGGTAAAACCATTTCTCAGATTGCAAGCTTCAACCATCGGTCACAACAGAGCTCTTCATCCACACTATCATATGAATAAACCTTTACAACATTTGAAGTGTTTGTGTGTGTATGGGGGATGTGAGGAAATGGGGCATGGTCAGTGGTGTATTGATTATGCATGGTGAAGATAATGTAGATAGAGAGAAGATCTTGTCCCTTTCTCACCATACTAGAACCCATCATGAGGCTGAACAGCCTAAAGGAAGCAGTTCCTCACTTAGTCCATCTTTGCTGTGAGTTCCACAAGAGCTGCTCCCTGCTCTGCTGGCTTCTTTCCACCAGGCCTTGGAGGCTTCTGACTGCCCCCAGCTATGAAAGCTGCCACTATGTCTGCAGGTGCAGAGACCATCTTTGCTGCAAGTCCAACTAGACCCTCAACAGTTGAAGGAATTGGGCCTGTTTAGCCTGGAGAAGAGAAGACTTGAGAGGTGATATGATATCTGTCTCCCAATATCTGAATGGCTGTCATGTGGACTATGGAACAAGCATGTTTTGCGCTGCTGCAGAGTGGAGGACCCAAACCAATGGATTCCGGTGACAATAAAGGAGATTCCTACTGAACATTAGGAAGAACATTCTGACAGTAAGAGCCGCATGACAGTAGAATGGGCTAGATCAGAAGGTGGTGGACTCTAATTCGTTGGAGGGTTTTCAGCAGAGGGTGGATGGAAATCTGTCAGAGATTCTTTAGCTGTGATTCCTGCAATACAAGGGGTTGGACTAGAGGATCCTTGGGGTCTCATCCAGCTCTGCAGCTTTTGGATTCTATGAGCTGATGATCAGAATGCCTAGAAACTACTGGAGTAGAGGCTTGCTTAGAAGCCTCTTTTTTTGGGGGGGGGGTGTCAATATTTAACTTTGGAGATGCTTGATTTTTGGCCTTACTGGTATCTTTGTTGTTAGACTTTATTTCAAATTACGTGGGGATTTTTAAAAAATTTATTGGATGCTTAACAAGACATTTTAATTTATTGCTTATGATAAATTCTCTTATGTTTTTGTAATAATGGAAATATTTTCATGTCGTGAGGCACCTTGAGCATGGTTTAACGACCAATGATTGCAAGGGACTGGGCAAGGTAACCCTTGGTCTCCCTGCCAGCTCTACAATTCCATGATTCTATGATAGGCAGCATACAAAGAAAAAAATGGTGGTGGCTGTAATTAAACTATGACATTCATTTCCACAAGATGCAGTGGCTGCCAACTTGGATGGCTTCAAAAGGGTATTAAACAAATCCATGAAGGATAAAGCTATCTGTTGCTGTGATTCAGGATGCCTATGTTTACTTCCAGTACAGTGGTACCTCAGGTTAATAACTTAATTTGTTTTGGAGGTCCGTTCTTAACCTGAAACTGTTGTTAATCTGAGGTACCACTTTAGCTAACGGGGCCTCCCGCTGCCACTGCGCCACCCAATTTCTTTGCTCATCCTGAAGCAAAGTTCTTAACCTGAGGTACTATTTCTGGGTTAGTGGAGTCTGTAACCTGAAGCATCTGTAACCTGAGGTACCACTGTATTAACTGTGGGACAGTCTAGCTCAAAAGGTGGTGGACTTCACTGGAGGTTTCTAAACATGTTTGATGGCCAATCGTTTCTGCATTTCAAGGGCTTAAACTAGATTACCCTTGAAATCCCTTCCCAAGTTCCTACAGTTCTATCGTTCTGTTATTCTTTCAGAGGCAGCACACCTCTGAACACCAGTTGCTGGGGATCCTAAGGGGAAGAATGCCATTGCACTCAAGTCCTGTTTGTGGGCTTCCCATAGGGGCAGCAGGTTGCCACTGTGAGAGCAGGATGCTGGGTGAGATGGCCCATTGACCTCATATAGCTCCAGGGCTTTTCTTATGTTTGTACATGATTCCCAAGCTCCAGCACTGAAGACATGAAGGCTGTCAGTGCTGCTAGCCGTGATGGCTATGCTCTACCTCCACTGCCAGGGGCACTGATGTCTCTGAATACCAGTTGCTCAAGACCAGGGTTGCCATATTCCAAACAGTGAAAATCTGGACAGAAAAGTTATTATTATTATTATTAATAATAATAATAATAATAATAATAATTTATATCCCACCCTCCCCAGTTGAAGCCAGGCTCAGAGCGGCTAACAACAATAAAAGTAACACAGCTTACATAAAATCACAATCAATTAATTGAAATGCATTCTAAAATCAATTCATTCTAAAATCAATTCAAAATCAGATTAATGGCAACCATTGAGCTAGAGATCTGTGAGGATTACTGAAGGAGGGTATGCCATACATCTGGATTTCCCCAGACATTTCCACTGATTTCTGCCCAGACACTGCTGCCGACTGCAGTATTCTGGATCTGTCCAGGAAATTCCAGGTGTATTGCAACCCTATCAGAACTGCAGGAGAGGAGAGTGGCTGCTGTGCTTATACCCCATGTGTAGGCTTCCCACTGGGGCTTCTGTTTGGCTGTTGTAAGAATGGAATGCTGGACTAGATGAGCTTTTGGAACACAGGGACATAGAAAGCAGCCTTCCAGAGTCAGAACATTGGTCCACTTTGCTCAGTATTGACTGGCAGAGGCTCTCCAGGATTTCAAACAGGGAGACTCTCCCAGCCCTACCTGGAGATGCCACCATTGGGGATTGAACCTGGGACATTCTCCATGCAAGGGAGATGCTCTACCATTGAGCAATGGCCCACCTCATAGCTTTGGTCTGAACCATCTGTGCTCTTATCATGTCCTTATGTCATATTCACCCTAAACACTAGTTATCTCTCCCTCCTCCCCAGCCTGGCTCTCCCTTGCCCTGTCCTCACTATTTTCATTCAGATCTCCTGATCTCTTCCCTTTTCCCTGTCTTGTTTGCTTAATGTAGATTTTATGCCCTCCGGGCAACACATCTGTGCTCCGTGTGGCACCTGGCGCATTGTTGGCACTAAATAATTGTTAAGTAGTAGGAGTAGCAGTGAATGGAGCACACTTTCAGATTAGATTTGCCAAGCTAAGCATCTCTATTTGTTTCAGCGAGAATAAACACAAGAGTTCAGGCTAATCTGCCTTTGATCCAAATTACCTGTTGTGAACCTTTATTTTTCATTACTTCACATGTGATTATGTACCTCTATTAAGTTTGAAGCAGAAAGAAATGAGCTCAGGTAAATTAGAGAATTCTCAGCCCAGCCAAGTTTCCTGATGGATTTTTCTGCTCCCTGACTGGATGCATCATTCAAAGTTGTCTGCCTTCCTAACAAAGGGGCACAAATCTATTTGTGCAGCAAAAAAATTATATGTTCGGAGGACTGCTTGCAAAAAATAGCAAACGGGGATCGCTGGTAGAAAGGGATCAGACCTCCTCATGCTAATTTATTTCTAGCTCTAAACCTAAATTTGGGTGGGGTGTGTGTGTGCCATATTAATCTTGGGATGTACAAGGGCACTGTGGAAGCTGGAAGCTGGGGCAGTTTTGCAATGTGCATTCAGCAGGGAAGAGGGAAGAAACTGAAACCTTCAGAACTCACATGCCTCTGAATTTTGCAATGTGCTTCTCCAGTATCGTGTACAAAAATGCATCAACTAAAATGTGCATATATTAGTGAAAATAGCATACAGAACTGCATTAGGTTAGGAAAAACTGTTCTGCGGTATTCTGTATATAAAGCAAAAAATGGCATTAAAAATGTGCATATTAGGAGAAATTTGTGCTAAAATGTTGATGAATTTTCATGAAGACTTTAACCAAAAACAAAAGGCATAATTCACTAACTAATGGGGAAATGTGGACAATTGAACTTAGGACTGGAAAAATGAGAACCTGAGAAAAATTTTAATTGACAGAGTCACCCTTCCCTAGCCATGCGTCCCAATTGCATGGAATGTTGCCTCCATGTATAGACACATTGCAGATGAACCCATAGA
Source organism: Podarcis erhardii (assembly GCF_964252035.2). Classification (NCBI taxonomy): domain Eukaryota; kingdom Metazoa; phylum Chordata; class Lepidosauria; order Squamata; family Lacertidae; genus Podarcis; species Podarcis erhardii. The sequence goes on from NC_138511.1 coordinate 31,921,908, forward strand.
TTGAAAATTCAGTGATGGACTAGGCACATTCATTCTAGTTGTGGGGACCAAGCCCTGTTGTGTGAACTGGTCTAACATGAACTTAGAACCACCCATGTCTGTGACTTCTGATTCAACTTGTGCTGGCTAGGTGCCCATTTTCATGACTATATGCTGTGATACCATCTCTTAAAGCAATGCTTTCTATAAGAATTCAGGGCTCCACGAACCCAGCATTGGCTAGTGAAATCTGCTAGGTCACTTGTCCCACTGCAAACGAAAGGGGGTGACAGATCAGTGATGCCTACTGCAGAAACTTATCTCAGAATGTCAAAGGGGCGGGAAGTGAATTGGGTGGTGCATCTGAGCAAAAATATTGGATATTTATAATTTTGGTGTATGCTAATGATGTAATGCTTTTAAGCTTTCTTCCATTTAGGTATATGCAATTGATGTCTGCTCAAATAACAACAACCAGAAGTATTAGGATTATGAAAAAGCCAAATGGGTTTCAGTGTTCTTTTCCATTGCTTTTTGGTATTATTATTATTATTATTATTATTATTATTATTATTATTATTACAGTGGTGCCTCGCAAGACGAAATTAATCCGTTCCGCGAGTCTCTTCATCCTGCGGTTTTTTCGTCTTGCGAAGCACGGCTATTAGCGGCTTAGCGGCTTAGCAGCTATTAGCGGCTTAGCGGCTATTAACGGCTTAGCGGCTTTAAGAAAAAGGAAACAAACTCGCAAGAACTCGCAAGACGTTTTGTCTTGCGAAGCAAGCCCATAGGGAAATTCGTCTTGCGAAGCACCTCAAAAAACGGAAAACTCTTTCGTCTAGCGAGTTTTTCGTCTTGCGAGGCATTCGTCTTGCGGGGCACCACTGTATTGGCTGATTTTTCTTGCCAGTATGTCAAGCAGATTTAAATGTATTTTGATTTTTTTTAAGTGCACGCATGCACACAAATGCTTGCACACACACACTTCTTAGTTGACTTCCTCTGCAGGAACTTAGAGCCATATTATTTTGTTGATATGTCAGGATTTCAAATCTCTCATCTGTGCTTTCCATGCACTAGCAAGATTTTTCCACTTTAATTGGAAACATTACCTTTTTTTTGCCTGCTCTATAAGATGGGATGATCAGATTTCCCTGTCCCACTCCTTTACTTTGATGTCCTGCATGCCCACTGAGAACAAGTAAGGATTCCACATCTTCTTGATTGCTTCAGGAAACTTCCACTCCCCCAGTGCATGGATGGCTCAAATTCCCGCAGTTTTTATGTCAATATTAATACAGAATAGCTAGGTGCATGAGCCTCATTCCTTGACATAAACTGGCAGATTTATCTCTAAGAACTTCACAATTGCTGTAGGTATTTTTGCTTCCTTAAATTATATAGATAATTGAAATTTAATTTGAACCCACTCGTTGGACCATTGGTGTTGTGCCACAGTCAACCTTCAAGGGTTGAAACATAGGATAATATTCTTAGAAGCTGAAAAATTGATCTGGTGCTGGGTGTGCATGTTCCACATCCAGCATTTGGTGGAACGAATGGTAGAATAAGGTATGGCAGTTAGCAGGAAAAAAAATATGGAGCATAACGGATAACTTAGAGGGGTTAAATCTATAACATCTTTCACAATTATTTTATTTCTGTTTGTTGAATTTGCTCCCCCGGATATCCATCCTCCATTATGAACTGGTATTATACCTAAGCATTTTTGGTATTTAGCTTAAAATCTATAAATCTTTGTGGTCCTTTTATATTGCTGTTCCTACGTCTTTTCCATGATTGCTTAGGTTTTTCTCTTCTTTCTGTGCATTTACAAGTAGCATGGGGACCAAGTTTATAGTTGTTTGTTATATATATCTCATTTGTTTGTTATTATACATTTTTTGCTTATCTGAAAACATTAAATATTATAAAATAATTTTATCCAACACACAAGATTTTCAACCTGGCACCTATCTTTTCCATCCCCTCCGCATTTCCCTGTAGAGGACGTTTCCTCTATTGTGACATTATTGAGGATGCAACAACCTTTGTATCCTGAAATTTTATCTCTCTCTTTTTGGAATTCTGTGCTGACTTCAAGGCCAGATTCAGGCTCTTGTGTGCTGATCGTTAAACCAACTCTCAAACCCTGGGCTCCATTGTTGGCCGGTGTCACAAACAAATGCGGCGCTTAGTCACCACCCACCATTGACAAAGATAATCTGATGGTCACATCTGCATGTCAGCCCCATAAAGAGAAACCCCCGAGTCTGTCAAGAGTGTGAAGCAGAAGCATTAGCGATTTCAATTCTGCTTTATTTCCCACTTGAAATGGAGGAAAACAGACAAAAAACAAATAAGAAAGCTAAACAGTTGCGTGAGAGCTAGCAATTTGCCGGGGAGCTGGTGACAGACACTGTATTATCATAATTGTCTCCTCTACATGATAGGACAGAAAAATAATAATGTCATTTTATTTATAGCCGGGGTGCCCCCTTTATGAGAGTCATACAAGTTTCTGCCAACTGGAGTAGGTCAAATGACATCTTTTGATCAGGCCTGTCCAAAGAGATCAAAGATGAATGGCAGGTAATGGATATCCCATGACAAACCAAATCTAAAACAGAAATAAGGCTGCCAGCGCCTGCCAGTTACCCATTAAAGGCTCACCTAACTAAGGCAGGCTGTTTGACATGTTAGCCGACCACCTAAATCAGCCAAGCGTAGGTGCTAAAATTGTGTATTATCATTGGAAATGGCTATTATTTCCTTGGTAACATTTCTGTTAAGGCTTTGTTTGTCTGACCAGCTATATCAGGAAGTAACGTCCCACAGCTTTTGCTAAGCCTTCAGGTTCTCAGGAGATCAGCTCTGATCAGATCACGGGAACATTATCTTTTCTTTTCTTTTTTAATTGTCACATCTAATAGAAACACCTTTCTCCTCCAATCTCAGAAATAGTTTCTTTTCCTTTCTCCGAGGTGACAATTTTTGTCCGAATTCGTAATGGCTACATCAGAACATAGGAAGCTGCCTTCTACCAAGTCACTGGGTCCATCTAGCTCAGTATTGTCCAAACTGTTGAGAAGGATTTCAGACCTACCTGCAGATGCTGGGGATTGAACCTGGGACATTCAGTGTGTAAAGCACATGCTCTAACCATTGAACTATAGCTCCTTCCCAGCTCTAATCTGTTCCGTTTAGAGAGAGGAAACTAGAATTTCTAGGCACCAGTATTATTTAAAAGAATATACCATGGGGAAAAAGTAGGCATTAACATCAGGTTGAATCCATTCCATAAGAAATATAATTATATTTCTTTGACAGGGATAGTGATCCAAGAAATAATTAAATTGCTTAGAGACTCTTTCTTTTACACTCAAATGTAAACAACCAAATAAATTGATGAAATAATTTTGAGTGAGTCAAGTAGATTTTCGCTGGGTGTGAACCAATCAGAGTTCATCGCTTAAGTTCTGTTGATTTACCCTTTAATTCAGTAGACCCTCATATCTGAAACTTTGCCTTTCATTTGCTCCTAAGTTATAATCAGATATGTCTAAGAAGATTTGGAATTTTCAACCAGAAAATCCAAACATATTATGTAGAAAAGTCAATGGGTTGTACTCAACTATGTCAGATTCAGAGTAGACCAATTGAAATCGAGTAGCCTTGACTAAAGTCCACTGCTTTCAACAGGTTTACTCTGAGGGTGACTTAATTGGATACAACCCAATCTGTCTAACTTCATTCTATGTTTACTTCGCCATGAAGTTCACCATATTTTGTAGACTAGAAGAGGAAACAGGAAATGAGAAGTGGAATGAAAGTGGGTAGGCTAGATGGGGCCTATAACCCTTACTGCTAGAAGGCCCACAAACCATCTGGTTTTTCCCCTTAAATGAATTTCTTCTGCACAATCAAGAAAGCTAGAAGCTTGATTTTAGAATAAATAAAATGATTATAGGCAGCAGGATTAAAAGCCACAGAAGTCAGTGCAAAAAAACACACACAACTCCTTTGGGCGTACAACTGGAGCCATATAAAATTCTAAACCTTTTGTTATGATTTCTGACTTGTTAGATATAAATATTGCGGTAAACATTTTAATAGTTGCTCTAACCACAGCTCACGACAGACTTAAGCATGCTTAAGCTGATGGAAATCCATAGGCTTAAGCATGCTTACCTTTGTCTTGGATTGTGGCCTCTGTGTATAAAACACCTTGATTTATGCAATGCTGTTTCACGTCTTTTGAATGGGATGTATATTTTAGTGCTGGTTTGTGAAGGAGGCACATTTTTATGGTAAGGTGTGATCCTTTGGGGGTGGGTGGATTAGGAGTGGGGAGACTTGTGGATCCAAACTCAAGCAATTTAACTTCATGTTCAATCAGTTCCCCGATCTATCATTTGAGAAGTATATATATCTCGGTTTTTGCTATGTTAGCTTCTATCAGGTGAATCTTGTGATCACTGAAATTCATATTTTACTTCCATGTCTTTGTAACAGCATGCCAATATTACTCCAGCTAAAGTTTGGTTGGATGAATCATCCAGCTACATAAGCCCCAACCTCTATATCCAGGATATGGATAGGATTCAGAAATGTGGGGTTGTTGCAGTTAGGAATGGTTGAGGAATTTGAATTTTGCAAATGACTTTGTCATTTGGAACCCTATAGACATTCCTGTACTGATGTGCAGATCAGATATCACCCATTTCTTCACACTTCCTAAATGTTTCAATAAATAATACCTATGCAGAGAGAAAATGCTATTTAAAACAGCATTTAAAACATATATTTAAATGCAAAATTTCATGCAGATGAGAAAAATGCACATATGGGTTAAAACATGCAGTAAGTTGCAGAGACCGGAAATCGCCGATTCGCCTGTCCTTAATTATAATATGTACATTCATATTCCAGTTCACTAATTAGAAGGCTGCTCTGCTAATGATATATTTTCTCCTCTTCTCTTCGCTCCCCCTCCCTGCTCAGATTACATTCTCTTGGTAGCCTAAAGAACATATTTAGAAGCATAATTAGTTATAATTAGAAGCAAACAAACATAATTTGCACAAGGTAATTGATTATAAAAGATTAACAGGTAGCAGTAGTATTGGGAGGCACGCCGATTCAGTATTTAATGGTAATTGTCATTGTGGAAGGCTTGCATGTAACAAAGAAGGAGAAGAAGGAAGGCTAAGTATCTTTTAAAAGTTTCATAAGCCTCCCTCTCCCTGATCATCTTAAAGCATTAAAAGATATCTTTTAAATAACCAGAGACACCATGTCAAAGCCATCACATCACTTCCCATGATGGGAAGATAGACGTTTGACTGTTAAGCCTCTTGGCAGGAAATTTGGTAGTGACGTCCCATCTAATTTGTCAAGCACAGCAGTGGTCCTCCCTCAGCAGGAGGCTGCCAGCATGGGTCCTGACACATCACCTGTCTAGGTGAGCAGCCAGGAATTCCATCCAAAGTGACAGGGCGCTTATGCATCCCCATTCCAAGGAACAAGCACAATAATGTTTTTAGTCACTCGGTTCTGGAACAGGGCAGCGTCACGTGACTTGGCTGTCAAGCAAGTCACCTTTGACATCTGGTTATTAAAAAGACAGCCTCCTTCTCCTCCCACCCAACCCCTTCCACTTTTGCCTCAGTGGCTTCTCACAGAGGTTACATATGCAAATACTCAGCCAAGCTGGACCAGGCGTA